>NC_052392.1:10109231-10409231 GCF_009389715.1 Phoenix dactylifera | reverse complement strand
TCTTTGAAAAGCGTCGGAATTGGATTCAAAATTGAATGACGCACGAAGTCTTGCCCAAATGATCAAAGACAAAGTTTTGTCGAAAACACAAGCAGAGACAAGTCCGGAGATGCAACAAAATTCATACCAGATGAAGAAAACATATATTTTATTGATAAAAAGCCTTAAGGCTAAGTACAGGGACACTGACTCCGAGGTCGGCCCGTTTAGCTGTACAGTGGTTTTAGCGGCTGACCTCATTTACAAACTTATAAAAAAAAAAAGAAAGGCAGAATCTCAGGCCGCCTCGGAAGTAGTGGCGACCTCGGCACCAGCCTCGGGGCAGTCTGCTGGAGCAGTCTTGGGAGCAGCCGTCTCTTCGAACACTGGAGTCCCATTATGAAGCCGCAACTCAAAATTACCTTGAAAAATAAAAAGCTGCCACCTCGTGCCTCCCAAAAGTACCTTTTCCCCTTCTTTTGAAACAACAAAATCATTTGAAACCGCCCAATCTCATCAGCATGACAGAACCGGCTACTTCCTTCACCCGAGCTCGAAAATGGCTCGAACTCGGAAGTCGGGGGTAGTGATGAGGAAAAAAGTAGACCACCCAACACATATGATGAAAGCACCTGAATCCGACGGCAGGCGTGATCTCGATAAGCATGGCCTCGGCAGGCATGACCTCAACAGGTGTGATCTTGGTAAGCATGGCCTCGGCAAGCATGGTCTCGGCTGAGCAAAGCCCGATTGACCTCGAGGCTAAGAAAGACCTAGTCAGAAGCTGAGACCGACCCCAACTCCACCAACAGTCAAGCCGGTCTCTAAATCAGAGCATCTACTTAAAGAAGAGGTCACAAAATCCTCCATATTTAGGATCAAATCCCGCAGTCTCCACCACAACAGCCGTCAACATTTGAATCCTTACAATCTCAACCGATTGCCAGCTAGCCTGAAATTTCGTGCCATCTAAGGTACTTCATTTAACCCAAGATTTGCACATTAATATCCGATTGCGAGTAACCGCTACACCCCCTATAAAGAGGGGGGGACTCCGGGAAGAGAGGCATCTTCTTCCCTCACCGGAAAAGATCTCTCCATTAAAATATCTAAAGATCCCTCTCTGACTTAAGCATTAGAGGGCCTTTGTCGGATCCCCGGCCCAGGCTTCTTGCAGGACTGCCGGAGACAGCCGTCCGCCACCGCTCTGCAGCAGAAGCTCCTCCTTCTGGATCACGGTCACCTCGGGTCCGATTTCTAGCAATAACATATATATAATTTTTTAACTTCAATCATGGTATTTAGAGCAAAATCATGTATCTTCATCTCATTGAACGATCATGTATACATATATATATAGTTTTTTTCTTGTTGACGAGTCTTTAATTCACACAGTGGTGGTATTTATGTTGCGTTTCTGCCAACTCTTCTCATCGTCACTCTAATTAATTACTCCAGCTCCACTACTCCTCTGACCAAACATTCCCCGTTCCCACGCACGGCTCGTTGACGGCAGCGCAGCCGCTGTTGAAGGGATCGGATCTAAGAAGAGAGGGGAGTGTAGCGGAGCGAGAGCGAGGGGAGATGTCGGGCGGGTCACGGCGGTCGGGGGCGTGCGTGAAGTGCTGCCTGGTGCTGTTCGCCGTCGCGTCCGCTCTCTGCGTCTCGGGTCCAGCCCTCTACTGGAGATACAAGAAGGGCTTCGGTGGTGGGATTTCCTCCCACTCTTCTTCGGCCTGCGCGCCCTGCGTCTGCGACTGCCCCCCTCCCCTCTCCCTTCACAAGATCGCGCCTGGTACTCTTTTCCTGCATTCTTGCTCCCCTCCCCGTTCTTTTTGGTTGCTTTCTCTCTCTGTCTCTCTTTTTTTTTGCGCCAAATTATTCGGGGTTTTGATGATTCTTTAGCGTTCAATTTTGTGATTCGAGGTTTGGAATGAATTTAGGTTATTATTCGTTATGCGATCTTGGGTTTGATGATGATTGATCTTGTTGGACAAGGAAGATGGATAAAAAAGCTCCAATCTTTCCTATTAATTAGCTATTGTTCGTTAATGTTGGAATGGGTAGCTAGATCTAGAGACACGGTAATTTCTTGCAAATTAGTTATTTTACCTTTTCAATTGGATTGTTTTACTTTCCTGTGAGAATTTCACTTAGTAATATGATTTCCTTCCCGTGTCTCTATACGTGTTACTGCCTCAAGATATCCTAAAACCATACCACACGAGCTGAGAAAAATATTTTAGATCAAACAGGAAGCAAGTAGGTCACATGTCAATTTGTCTATGATACTGCGATATTGGGAGTGTGGCATTGAAGAGATTCATAGTTTAGGATGGTGAAAAAAAAGGTAGAACAGATTTTATTGACGATGCACGTTGCTCCCTTTTTTCCAACAACCTTTTTCCTTTTTCGGAGAAGGAAACCCTGGAAAATGGAACTTGTTACTTTATAAAGTACCTTCCTACAGCATGTTCGTCTCTTGCTGGAAAATTTTCTAGGAAATGCCGAGAACTTTAACTATGGATCTTCAGATTAGATGTTGATGTTAGCCTCTTTTGCCCAAATCTTTTTTCTCCCTTTTCTGTTGAGTGGTGAAGATCAGCGTATTATCTTATTTCTTTGTTCAATCCCTTGGAAGGAATAGATTGCAAACAGATGCAAGTGACAGGGCCTTGCTGCAGGACATTGGCTTTGAGGAGATATGCTGTCTAACAAATTCCTTCTGACAACTATAGCTAGGTTAGAGAGGATTGATTTAGACATCATGGTTTTTGTGATGTTTTAGAAAGAAAATTGACATCTGGATTTCTTTGTGTGTGAGTGTGCATATGAATTCACATCAAACATCTTGAATTGAACATTGCAACTGGCTCCCAGTGTTCAGGAACCCAGTCTTTTGCCTTTGTGGTTTCTTATCTATATTGGTTTCTTTTATTTTTCTTTCTCCTTTGTGGCTTTCCTTTTGCCCTTGCATCTTGAACTGGTCTTCCTATTAAGGCAGTAGGAGCTATCTCACTAAAAAGGAATATCTCTCCCTTTTTCCCCTATTTCATTGATAAGTCCAATATTCATGAGTAAGATAAAGGTTTCGTATATGATAACTGTATGATAAATTCTTTGGTTTATAAAATCCAGTACAATTGGAACTGTGTTAATGTTGTATTATAGTATCCTCTGAAAGGAGCTTACTTTTCCTGCAAACTGTGAGTCAGTATAACTGCGCTTGTATCTTCTTGATTCTTGTAAGTTATATGATTACTGCATTTTGCTTAGTCATTCCAAGCAGTGACTTATTGAATTTTTGTTCTTTTGCAGGATTGATAAACCTCTCAATTACAGGTTTAAACTCATCCCATGAAGAATCTCTCTCTCTCTCTCTCTCTCTCTCTCTCTCTCTCTCTCTCACAGTCACGTGCGTGCTGTGTATATATGCGTGTGTCTATGCTTTTAAAGAAGTGTAGAAATATGCATATAAGTGTGTGCCTGTGTTTTCGAAGAAGTTAGATATGATGCTTAATTCATGCATCTCTTTTCACTTATCTGGTATTAGTCCTTCACTTATCTGGTATTAGTCCTTTTTCTTTCTTATTCCTGCCAGTTTTGCTCTTATTTTCCTTGTATTTTCTTGACATTAGAGCATCTGACATGCTCTACATCTGATATGCAAATTTTGGAAGGTAAAACATATTCTCTAGCATTGGCATTTTAAAAAATCCATCTCCTTGCTATAAGAGAATGAAAGATCATGCATCCCTGCCTTAGTCTGCTAGTCTTTGCCACATAAGATGGGTAAGTTGCTTTATGGTTAGTAGTTTAGCGCTCATACATATTGTACTTGTGCTTCATTTTTCTGCAGTTGAATTCCACACAAATTGCATCAAAGAGTTCCGGTAAGGCCTCAGAATATTGTTTTATACTTTATATTCCTATGTGTTTACATATGCCTATGTATCTGTGGATGCATGAATTCATGATGTGTTATTCATTAAGATATCACCTCATTGTATTTACCGCATGGAGGGCTGAGTGATTCTAGCCCGGTGGTTTCAGGCTTGGTATTCAAAGAGCAGATCACTTGTTCGAATTCTAGCTTATACACTATTACGTGAGGATCTATACGGGCATGTTTGGTCCTACATTGGTTATACACTAGAAAGATCTTGGGTACTTATACAGAAACAAAGAGCTCAAATAATACCTTCTGGCTAGTCTTTTTGGGGGAGGTCCTTGGTCGTTACAAGTGATATCAAAGTGGATCCAATCCATGGCCTATGGAAACTGGGGCACATTGCAGCATGGGTTCATTAGGGCTAACCATGAGCTGATAATATTGCTTATTATTGGATTTGAATGGATTTGGACATTAGGACGCTAGGATTTAAACGAGAGAAGTAGTCTAGCAAGGATACTAGGACTTAAACGAGGAGAGTATGTGAAAACTTGTATGGGCATATGTTTAGTCTTACATTAGTTTTGTGCTGGGAAGATCTGGGATACTTATACTAGACTAAGAAACCGAGATAATACTTTCTAGGTGGCCTTTTTGGTGAGGTCTCGGGAGTTCATCTTTGTCTTCTCTTGGCATGTCGATTGCAAATGTTCTAAAGATCCTTCTTAGAAAAAGGTGGCTTAACTAATGAAAGAAAGATGGAACCAGATGCTAATGGGGGCCATATATGTTAAAGCTTGCTTCATCATTTCTTTAATGAGATCATTGTGACAGTTGACTCACAAAGGAAAATTTGATGGTCGGTAGGATTAGATGATTAATTTTCAAGAAAAGTCTCTTTTTATTACCAAAATTTGCCCGTCCCTGAAGCTGAGCATGGAAGAATTATCTGTGAAGGGGAAAAAGAAAAGATAAATTTGAATGTGTAGTATTTAGAGGAACAAAATCATAAAAAGACTTATGTGAAACATAGTTTGCCTTGCAAATGAAATAATGGATCTGCGCGTACACATATATGACCCACCGTTCTGAGAAAACCTTTCTTTGTATGCCAACGGAGAATGGTTCTTCTGTACTCCAGCAATGGTAAGTAATAAAATTGTGCGCTTGGTTTGCATTGTGTTTGTGGATTGCATGTATATACATGTGATGTGTGAAGCAATGTAGTATCTAAAAATTAAAAATAGTCAAATTTCATTGTATCTAAGCATCATGAAGGTGTTTGGATACCCATTTGTGATATTAATATGATATTCCATTTATGGATGGGAACTTCACTTGAAATGTTTGTTGAGTTGCACTCTCCTTTGGCATCAATATATGGTATCCCATCATTTGTTTTAAAGTGAACTGTGGCATCTGAAAAACCATGGGATTGTAGAATCTGCAAGCTCCAACCTCCATGCACTGCCTCTGCAGTTGCGTAAAGGCTTTATGTTCACAATCCATGCATGCGATATCAGAGAGTATGTTTATCAACATGAGGTCACTGCTTCATTGTCGTTGACCCTGTCATTGCCCCTTCACCTTCTATTTTGTATTGCCGGCTCTGTTTACACTATAATCCAGCACTGTGATGTTCTTTGTTCTTATCAAACTTGCTGGTGGATACACCATTTCACATGACAGATTGTGGGAAACATGATCCGGAGCTCAACAAGGAGATGGAGAAGCAGTTTGTGGATCTCCTCACGGAGGAGCTGAAGCTGCAGGAGGTTGTTGCTGAAGAGCATACTCATCACAAGAATGCCACCGTTGTTGAAGCAAAAAGAATGGCTTCTCAGTATCAAAAAGAGGCTGAGAAGTGCAATGCTGCAACAGAGATATGTGAGGAGGCCAGAGAGCGGGCTGAGGCAGGGCTGACTAAAGAGAAGAAGATCACGGCACTCTGGGAAAGGCGGGCCCGTCAACTGGGCTGGCAAGATGCATGACTTGTGGTTTAGTAAAATTTTCCGCTACTTGCTCTTTGTAACCATATCAGGTGTTTCTTCAATAGCGATGAACTGTAATGTCTATTTATATTTTTGATGACGAACGGCACTAAAAGCGTTTGTAATATTATGTTCTTACTCCTGGAGAAATGTAGATGCATGCCTTAGGTTGGCCGATGTCAAATCTAATATGCTCTGTATTTATGCTGCAGCCAATCTCTGCAGCCCGAGCTTATAATATCTTGCTCTTCTCTACTTGTGATTTAGTTGGCGCTGATTGATGTTTATTTTACCACTAAACTCAGTAGCTGGATTGCCTCTGTAGTATGGTGATTTTTAGTAATGTAATTTTACTAGCAGCTTGACCTTTTCATCAACATCTAATACAGTTATTTATTTTAGTTAAA
The DNA here is from genome assembly GCF_009389715.1 of Phoenix dactylifera. Classification (NCBI taxonomy): domain Eukaryota; kingdom Viridiplantae; phylum Streptophyta; class Magnoliopsida; order Arecales; family Arecaceae; genus Phoenix; species Phoenix dactylifera. Next base: position 10,402,962 of record NC_052392.1, on the reverse strand, counting down.
TCTGGAGTTATATTCCTCACTAAATGTGATCAGATGCTCCTTTCTAATTTGTATATTAACGACATTATGAGCAAGTAACGTGGTGATAATGAAAAGTAAAGGTGTCAACCAGGTAGAGAACATCTAAAGCGGTCTTCAAGAAGCTGTCGCCCTTTGTATTAGTCACTAACATTAAGCCAAAGAACCAAAATTAATTTGCTATCTATCTTAGCCACCAGAAAATTTTAGTATGCAGACTGACGAATTAAAGTGATAAGACTATCTGCTTCTGTTATTCCACTTCTCTGGCTGCATGTGATTAATTTTGACGGCAATATATTAGAAACTTTAAGTGTGTTAGGCTTATGCATGATACTGTTTTATTTATGAACTTGTGAAGGTAAATTGAAATATTACTGTTTTACTTATGAACTTGGGATGGTAAATAGATTAGCATCGCCTTAATTAAGTGGCCTTTTAGAATGCTTATTACTAATTCTCAATTTGTAAACAATCACATATGAATATTCATTCAAGTGCATCAAATAGTGTGTTTTTACTTGTTGGAACTAATCCAATTGCAATTAGTTCCACTAACACTAAAGAATAGCATATTGGAAAAAAAATGTCATCCTTTAACCATTTCTAATGTTCAGGTTCGACCTTCTAACCCCTTTCCTTAAAACCAAAAAAAATCCCCACACCATTGGATTTGCCTGCTGTTTGGTCATAAGCCCATTTCAACATTGAACTGTAAATCGAAATTTGATGGCGAACATATTCCCATCTCGGTATGATAAAGATTATCAAGGTCAGGGATCATACATATTCCGGATTTTAGTCCTTGGATCGGGACTATGTAGCCAAATTGACATGACTGTCATAGTCATGCCCAGAAGGATTGCCTACAATATTTTTAAAGGATTAATCTTTTCGAGAAGCATTCCTAATTTTTGTCCCTTGTCAGAATTGTAGATAAACTGTGTAATGTACTCAGATAATCTTAGCTCAGATTCATGCACAACGTTAATAAAAACAAACTTTAATATGACAGCAATAACCTAGCAGAATTACCCAAGAAAAGTATTTTCATTTTGTTATCCATGGTCAGAAACTTAGTAAAGGAACGTCATCCATGACACAAATATATTTATACTAGCGTTTATAGCCCTTGAAAAGTATATATAGGTTGGCCCTTTGGTTTAAAGACCTATAATTAAACTTATTACAACTTATCCAGGAAATAGTGAGAGAAAGCAGGGACATGCTTCTGAAGTAAACCAATTCTGACTTCAATCCCTCCTCCATCATTCGGACTCTGCATGAAGTAGGCAACCTGTTGGAAAGGAGAAGCCAATGGCGACACATAGATTGCATCTCCGAGCCCAAAATCCACCTTGTGGTAGGGAGTTCTTGTCCAGTCCGAGACCATCGTGAGCTCAGGCAGCGGAGGGAGCACTCCTTGTGGAGCCTCGAGCGCCTCCAGATAGGCTCCCACGTAGTCATTGTTCACAGATTGCTTTGCCTCCTTTATCTTCTCAATGATTGTTGCCAGGGTTTCCCTTTCGAGTTCTCCACTGGTGCATGAGATGGAGGAGAGCACGTAGGCATTCCCTGTGAACCCTTTGGGCAGGGTTGGATCCATCCTGGTCCTTGTGTCCACTGCAAATTGGAGGCACACCGTTCTGTCTTTTGGTATTCCTAAGGCTTTAGTCCTTGCCTGCAGCAAGTGAACATAGATTGGCATATGAAGCCACATGCATTTTGGTAAACATGCTGTGATGAGTGAAATATGAACCACATCTAGATACTACGTCTGGCTTTTCTGCAGAAGAATGCTTTCAGTGTAGCTGACTTTAGCTAAAGCATAGGTAGTAGATAGAGATAGCTTACCTCCTCTCTTTTCAGCCACTAAAAATCTCCGCATGAACTAACTTTCGCACAAGCTTAGTCAAACGTGGATAGCTTACCTTTTCTTCTTCCAGTCCACCGGAGATTTCCTCCATGCGAACCATTGGATCAAGGCCTCTCTAGGAATACAAATGTAAGTGGAAGTTTCATAGATAAATGGAAGGCTTTCCGAAATAGAATGACCAGGAGTTTTATGTTTGATATTTGGTGAAACCCCAATGCTCAACATGAATTATTTGAGAAAATCTGTTCGAAGATACTTCGTTTTAACTGTGGTAAGGCTATAACCAAATTGAATCAAACCAGGTTATGCTGTTCAAAAAGGGGTTTTAGTTAAATTGAGTGAATTAGAACGGAGGAGCTCTGGTCATATAGCAATAGAAAGGATTCAGCTGTACAAACAAAGTTAGAGACATTAAAATACTTTGTGACACTCCGGCATTTACTTGAAGAGATCATGGAATTCTTGCTGTCAGTTTCAAATTAAGCACAAACTGACTGTAAATTTGATCCTTGAGGTTTATGCAGAAATTTGTGAAGGATATTCTGGAAAGAACTTTATAATTAATGTCAGTTATGCCATTTTATTTACATTTGTTTGAAACTATATAGTTCTCTTGGCTATAATCCTTTTCTGGTCGCTATTTATGTTGGAGCAAAGCAAGCTACAATCTGTTCTGAAAAAAAAAAAAAAAAAAGAGAACGAAACAAAACAAAACAAGCTGAAACCTAGTGATTCAAGGCCAAGCCTCAGTGCTACAGGAACTAGTACTTTCTGGTTGAGCAAATCCAAGCTAGTTTCTCAACAAAGGTGAACTGAAACATGAGTTTTTCTTGGGGTTCATTGGCAAGAAAAGTGTTCCAGTTCCTAAGGTTGCTCCATAGCCTGTATTTTCAAGAATCTCACAATTTTATGTGAAAATAAAAGGATAATAGCCAATACGGATCAAACAGTCGTTTGTAATGGCTTTTGAATAACTTGAAAACTGACCCTCTTTATGCACTTTTGATGCTATTATCATTTGAAAAGCTTCAGGGATATACATATTAGAAATAGAATGAGAGAAATGGTTTAATGTGTCCTCAACCATAGATCTATTGCATGAGATTATTTGATTTGAACTATGTTCTTATAAACTCACCATGAGAAAACTTTTATCCTTCCTCCTCACAATGAAATCTCATAACTGATACTCGTATGACTTACTGAAATTATGTAGAATGTTATGAAACTTTCATGTGATTTTATTATCAAATCTTATACTACTGTTTATTATTCATGCACTATGTTATAAAAACTGTCCATGTACATGTGCTTTCTATTAGTCTGTTCCTTGAAGATGTATGAGTTGAACTTTATATTATTAATCAAACATCAGATTGATTATCATCAAATTAAATGGTAATTGGGCTTAATAGAAATAATGGTTGGCACTTTGATAAAAATGTTGAGACTCTTCCGGAATCATAAACATTGTATCATATATTTGAAGCAATCTACTTCAAGTAGACCAATATCATTAGCTATCAGAAATTGTAATAGCATAGAATAAAGAACACAAGTGCTTAAAAGGAGAGAAATCTACTATCAATAAACAGCTTAAAAAGGGGCCATATGGAAGAAGAAAACTCTTATAGGAACAGATTTACTTGCAAAAATTGTTATTCACATGACACTTGCTGAAAAAATTTAACTATGAATAAACTATCCTTGACCTCCATGCACTTCACTTTAAACTTCTTAAATATTGACTTCTATGAGAAGAAAACTACGTATGGCATCTCACAGCAAATTTTCTAAAGGATATAGTGATGACTAGACACAAGACAAACAGGTGTGCATGGGCACGCACACTTCTTGATGATTTATTAAATGGTATACTTTGAAAAAAAATATAATGAAATAGTATTCTTTGAAGAAAGATAAAATGTTTGCACTCTGAACCCATCAACAGCACCTTAATACATAGGTACTTTCATTTCCAAAATTAGTTTATTAATGTTAATATGTTGCTTTTTTTCCATAAATGAGGTCGAAGAAAGTGTCACGCTTTCAGTCTTCCACCCTTCTGACTCTTCTATCAATTGCATCATCGGTCTATATGCTATATGCATGACCTTTGGTATCAGTGATTTTTACTAACTTATAAAAACAATAGAAAAGAAGATGTGCATAAACGTTGGGAGGAAAATTTTCAGATGTAATTCAGACATTCTAAAATATTGTTATCCATTATATCACATAAGGTTTGTATATGTCCACACCAATTCCTAAGGAGATGATGTCTACTAAATCTTAGAGCTATACAATTATTCTAGTAGATCTTAGTGGTCATGTGAATGATACTATAGCAACATTTTACTACGAGCATGCATCCTAAAGACTTTCAATTTATTGTTCTAACTTTCACTTTAGCACTTTAGTCTATTATAGATCAAGATTTATAAGACCTTAAAATTTGTATCTGAGCTCCTCAAGATTTCTTGTGGTTTGCCTCTCCGTTATCAAGTACTTTGTCCTGTATGTATACTCATTTTTTTTCTTTTTACATGCATCTCGCTAGTGATATTCATGATACATCTTCTTGAATATTAAGGTTTGTTCTATATATATATATATATATATATATAACCGTCATTTCCATAATTTCTTACAATTTTATACATTCCATAAGTGTAGCTGGTTTATGTCATGCTCCACTTACAAGTTTAAGAGGTATACATCATTGTTTTATTTATCCTTTAGTAATCCAATATATATTCCTCTACACCATAAATTCAGTAAGGATTTGGATTTCAAAACATACTCCATACGGATATACGAGTATGCATGTGTATAAAATGTTCAAATGACTATAAATCATTACCAATTTATAACATCTTGTTAAGCTAGGCCGAGGTTTTGGAATTTTTCTCCTAGCATTAGAAAATCCTTTTTTAATCTTCTTTTTCAAATGTCACTATATTTTCTCTTTCTAGGTTTTCCATTAGCATCTCCTGATTGCTAGAGACAAATATAAGCTCACTATCCTGTTCATTTCTCTATGTTTATAATCTAGTAATGCTACTTTTGCATTGATATACTTATTTTTTAGTACACAGTTAACTTTGTAAAACTCTTCTTCAAGTCTCAATGACCTCTAACAATGATTGTCAAGCTAGGTTGAGTTTGGGAATTTTTCTCCTACCATTAGAAAAAAAATCCTTTGTTAATCTTCTTATTTAAATTTCACTGATTTTCTCTTTCTCGGTTTTCCATTAGCATCTTCTGATTGCTGGACACAAATACAAGCTCCTCTTATTAAAGTTTGCTACCGTATTGTTCATTTCTCTGTGTATAATCTAGTCCTGCTGCTTTTGCATTGATATACTTATTTTTCAGTGCACAATGAACTTTGTATAACTTTTCAAGTCTCAAGGACCTCCAACAATGATACAAAACATTCAGAACAATACCTCTACATCACCTAGTTAAAATTCTCTCGTGAATATATTTATTATGCTATACTTCTTTCAAACAAATTTCAAATGAAAGAATCACCACTGTAGACTATCAATTTCCAGCCCCTACATCTAATTACCAAAACCTTCTTTTTCAACTCTGTTAGTCCATTGAGATTGACCTAAAAACTTATTGTTAGATGTTATTTTTAGCATTAGTCTTCGGCTCAAACTGCAATTCTAGTCATCCTTGATAACCATCTATTATAACAGTGATAATTCTAATTAGACTTCTCCAATCATAAGTTATAATTCCTTTTGCCTTAAGAAAAAGCGATAAAAATCTCAAGTATAGTAATCTGACCTCTAACCACAAAAAAACATCTTTTATATATCTTTTAATCATCCTTTTCAGATGTTGTACCTCAATTTTACCTATAGTTATGATCTATCGATAATGTCCTTAAGAAATAAAGCTATGAAGGAGAATAAGTAACAAATTTACCTTGTCAAGAGTTGATTAGTAACAATTATTTCAACCCATATTAAATAACTATTTTAGTCTAGCATTTCCCAAAGTTCTTTCAGCATTCCTTGTGACTTTGTGAGATATGAGTGGTGATTACAACATCACAGAACTTTAAATGTACATATGTATTTATCTTTTTTCATAATTTTTCTAATTTCATTCTATCCACTTTTTTGAAGAATGTCTTATGCATTTAGTTTGTTTCTTATTACTCATAGTAGTATATGAGTTTGAACCTTTTCTAAAGCAACTTAAACTTAATAATGCCAAACATAAAAGATTGCATATTTTGTTATCCATAAATTGATGTGATGTGATAATAATTCATTCTATGATCCATGGAGGTTTAGATGATCAGAAAATTTCTTTTCAATAATATGCAAGTTAGCATGAAGCAATTTTTAATTCATAAAACTAGATGAATTAAATTGATTTTATTTACTTGCCTGTAGGGTGTACATAAGTGTCTTTCCTACAACAATTTTTGCTTACCTCTTACAGAGTAAAAAAATCAATTTATAGAATGAGAAGGCATTTTTTTTGTCTTAGTACTATATGATACAATTAAATGTGTAACAGGACAAATTGATATAGTTCATTCCGCGTACCTAGAAGAGAGAACAAAATGGTAATTCATTTTTTCAGTTAGCCAACATGGGTACTTGGCTATTTAATCAAACTTCTATACTTAATTATTGTTGATCTAGTACTAAATCTGTTTGTATGACTTTGCTATATAATTTCTTCATTGATTCTTCCGACATGAAAATCTGATTTTAAGATGTAATTTGTAGTTCATCTATAATCTTATGATGACTATGAAGTGAAGTTCCTTTTCTGTGTTTTAATAATTCCTCCCCCACTCCTCCCATTACAAAATAAAAAAGAGATATATATAAAGAAAGAGAGAGAAAACGAACCTTCATAAAAATGAGGAGTCTCTTGATAGATCAACATAGATATCAAAGAGGTTTGGGAAAGAAATAGATCGAGATAATATGAGTAAAATTAGATCATCTTTTTTTGTATTAAAAAAATAGTCCATATATATTGATCTCTCTTTTTTGTCATTATTATATCTCGTTCATGATTAGGTTTCATGTGAAATAAGTATCTGCTCCGAGTTCTTCTTAATGAGTGATATTCATCTTTACGGTGAAAAAACTATATTGATGATAGATCTGATTGATTACAACTGTGGCCTTTGTTTTGCATACAATTCTTGCTCAAGGAAGCAGCATAGTCATGAAGAGTTATACTTGCTTCATTTCCCTAAAGGTAGACTAAAGCAAAATCTTAAGTACGAAAAACTACATTTGATTATTCTAATCAAGTTTTGAAATGTTTCGGGTAATGTTCTTTTTACGAAAGCTTTTATGTCTCGAAAGTAGTAGGAAAAATATGAAAGATATATGAAACTTATACATATTTTTGCTTTTCTTTATAATTTTGCACATGCATTGTTCATAAACAAAATTATCTCATGTTCTGTTCAAGAAAAAGAACTCTTAAAGAAGATAGCATCCAAAATCATGTTTAGCTATATATGTTAGTGAAGTTTAAACGTGTAGGTTTTGTCAATTGCCAAACTATAGTACTCGATCATGTGCCATTGTCCTGGTCTAGTTGAACTGTCGTAGTCCAACTCTAAAGCAGCTAAGGTGTGCTGGAAGAGTGTCATGATGGCAGATGAAAGCTTCTATCTGGATGTAGACTTGCGAAGAAAGACACTGCTTCATAACCTTTTTGTAACTTGATAGATGACTCCGTTATAATGTCTAAAAACACATAGTGAATGTGTTATTTAGAAAAATAAAGTATTTTGTGTTGATTAGCTCTCAACTTTATGATCTGGTTTGAGATATGACATTGAGGAATCTGTGGTACATACCACTTTGCTTGCGAAGAAGAAGAAGAATGGGTACATTTCTAGAGTGAATAAGTAGTTTGGTCCTAAACTTCATAAATCTGGTGACATTGCCAAAAACCTGCATTAGCTATCACTGAATTCTCCTCATTAATTTGTACAGTAAACAATTTATTTGGACAAGTAAACTTTATAACCATTAGAACAAAGGACAGTTTTTGATGCCTCATATGATATGTTTGTATGCATGTGTGTGTGTTGTAACAAGCCTTCACCATGAGATCATACTGATATTTTGCTAGCAAGCGTGTGACTGCCCTCATCACTTGACCTATTGCCACACCCAGCAATATATCACAACCAATCTATATTGTTTAACTTGTGCTTACTTTATTAAACAGCACACATAAAAGGGGCTTAAGATTAATATAGGTAGTTGAGCTGTATCCATGATAGAAGACGGGTGATGGGTACTTTTTTTTAGTGATGAAGGTTTATGTAATTTCTCTGCTGCCATGTTGCAGTAACTGGTCATGTAAAAATTTCATATGCTCTCTATATTATCATTTCAAGCTTATTTCTCTTTTGAAAATGAGATTTGGAGGATGAAAGGATGCATCAAATGATATGGCAAGACATACAAGACCAAGAGACAATCCTTGCTCAGTCAGTTGATGTTTCTAAGATATACCTCCTAACAAATTTTGGTATGATTAAATATACGATTAACTGCTGCTACACGTGGGAAAAGTGAAGGTATACATGGATTTGCTAAAACCATTACTCACCCAGTAGTTCTTTCTGAAAAGCATACATGGCCAAAGTTGATATGTCTGAAAGCATTCTTCTGCTTTATAAATAATATGTATGCATGTGTGTGTGTGTGTGTGTGAGTGTGGGTGCGTGTGTATTTATACATGATGCTTAAGATTTCCTTTGGTTCTACCATATCTGTTCCATTCTATAACTGTTCTACAATAAATGTGAGGCTTGGGCCTAATATTTACTGGGACGGAATATAAAAGCATACCTCATTTGCGATACCACGCAAATTTGTATGAAGACACAAGATCATATGAAACACGACATGAGGGTATTTCTTGTATATATGTCTATGCGAGAGAGAGAGAGGGGAAGGATAGAGTTCCATCAAATTCTTTTACCTTCCATAGGTGTGCTGCCACAACCTCGAAGGAAGAGCATGAAGTGCCACTCAAGCCCCTGGTTGCCTTGCTCTTAAGCTTCACTACCATGGAACTTCTCAGAGAAAAGGTCCTAAGAACAGATTGTTCATGGTTTGCGCTGCCCACGTCTGAGAATTTGTACTCTCCCTGAAGTTTTCCATCAGGATCCATGCGTTTCATGAAGACTGCCTGTTCTATTAACAGGTAAAGATGATCAACAGCTGTGACTCTTGTCATCTTCTCTCTTCCCCCAGGTCTAGTTAAATTCTCTTCGATTTGACCACGGCCTACCAACAGCCTCCCCCTCTCATGCACTGGCTCAACCAGTTCCACCGCCTCATCTGCTTTTCCAACTGTTTTAGAAGCCCATGCATTCATGAAATTATAGTTTGCCAACCCATCAAAGAGTGAGTGATTTGTTCCTACCCCCATCGCATACCCTCCACAGCCAAACTTAGTCACCTACATGTCAAAAAAAACAAGGATAATATAACAATAAACATATGGTTAAGCTGCAAAAGCCTATGAACTCATAGTACTACATGGACTCGCCTGGGCAACGACAAGGGGCATGTCAGAGAAGCTACTGGATAAGGGAGGCCTGAAAACAAGGTGTTCATAGAAGTCATTGTACTGAGAGAGGTCTCCAAGCTCTGAGATCTTCAAACGAGTAGCAGCCTCGACTAAAAGTGCACCCGAATTGGTGCAAACCAGGTCAAGCTTTCCATTGGGTGGGCTTAAGAACAGCCTCCCTGCAGCTGGGTACCAGGCAGACAGGGTATCCTCCAGGCCCGTTTTTAAGGAAGAGAAAAGAGAGCCAGCTGACAGGCGTTGGTGGGGTGGAGGTGATCTGTAAAAGAACACCAAGTACATGAGCAGAGGGCACTTTCTGTCTAGATTGGAGAGCTGGATAACTCTGGCCTCATGGGGGTGAGCTCTTGGGTAAACTGTTGTGGTCTTTGTGATGAGAACCTTATGGTAATCCTCCCTCTGGATGGCCATTGCTTCAGTGGCCCTCTAGTTCTGGCTGAGGCCTGAAATAAGAAAGGCAAAGGAAAGGGGGAGAGGAGAGATGCCTTGGTAGAGGACAGCTTCGTTTCGATGGTTTTCCAATGGGGGTTATGACCACTGATATGATTTGTGATAACTCTAGTTCTCTTTACTCTTCGTGCATGGAACTAGTTTTATTTATATTTATAGATATGCTAAGTTACCATGCATCAATCGCAGCTACAAGCTTTTAGCAGTTACTATTGTGTCTGCCAAGGGTTAATTCGGTTCGCATGTTTTTTCAGAAAAGGTGAAAAAAGGTTTGGTCCACCTTAGGGATCGATTTAACGATCCCGTTAGCACACAGACTGAAGACTGTAGCCCTCTGATAATTTGACTTTTGTTCTGAACCCATGGCTTGACTTTCTCCTGCTGACTAAATTAAAGAGTTTCATGTGATCTGATGGCTCGATCTTACCACTTAACTTCAGCTTATGTTCCACTAGTTACTGGATATTTATGAAGCTGGCGTCATATTTTAGACTACTGCAACTAGATTCGATCGCATGATTAATATTTCTTCTGAGTGGGCTGCCGTTATTCCTGTTGTTGCTCCAGTGTAGTTGTGAATCGTTTCATTTGTGTGAGCTGCGATCATAGGAGTAACAGCTATATATTGATTACTCTACAAGAGAGATCTATAAACCAAGACCAACCAATCAATGGTTCCTTTCATGAAAGAGCATTATCTGAAATCTTTCCATGATCAGATTTTTTATATATATAATTGTATCCTGGCTGTTTTGATCAGTCTTAGTTTTCTGTAGTCCCGGGATTAAAAAAACTGATGAGTGGAGAAGAGAGTCCACATATTGGATGCCGAACCTTTGCTCAAATTGGATGCAGGACCACCAACATTACGTGTTATTGCTTGGATTATATATAACTATCATCTTATCATTATTGGTGGTAGCTGCTGCTGTTGTTAGTGCATTAACTCTTGACTTCAATACTTTGTCATGCCTTTTCTAGCAGCTGCACTGCCATCCCTAAGTTTTGAAGGGACAGAAAGAGCCAAGGAAGGAGTAGACCGGAGCCATCGCCAAATTAAAGGGCGAGCACATTTTGTTGTTGAAGGGAGAGAGCTCAGTTCGCACAATTGAAGGAGGTCCAACCACAGCCGCCTCGGTTCTAGAGAGTCACAAAACAACATGCCACGCCCGTGAAACTGAGCTCCAACTTTAGACTGGCCCCAACTTCTCCTCTATGGCGTGTACTGACCCCATTCCCATGAGTAAAGGAGTATCCTTTTTTTGATAAGAAGGAAAGGAGTATCCTAGAAATCAGAGTGGGAACAAAAGGCTAATAGAGAGAAGGGGAGAGGGAGAGAGAGAACAAAAGCCGCTTGAGAGGTGGCATTAAAATAAGGGGAGGGGCTTTGATGGGCAAGGGGAGTGGGGTGGTGGTGATTGGGGCATCAAAGGGTGGGGAGGGACAGGGTGGCAAGGGAGAGGCGCCTCCAACGAAAGGAGCCCTCCGGAGGGCATTGGAAAAGAGGATATGTTGGTTTGTAGGTGGGCATGCGTGCAGCCAAAGCCGGGCATTGTCTTCCTGTTCCCCTCTTTCCGGGCACCAAGAGACCCTCTTTTGTGGCCTCTATCCAGCCCCAGCCCTCCCTTTTCTCCATTCCTCCTTCTCCTCCCCACCTTTTAGCTAAACAAATAAGGATCCTTTTGGGTGTGGACTCGAGCACCTACGTAGAAAAGATCAGTTGAGAGGAATGTATTCCCCCGCCCCCTACGACTCATAGCTTTCACCTAGGTTCCTTTCACATGCATGTATGATGTGTAATAAATTATGTTTTTCTCATTTCCATGAACATGCATGCTGTTGTGAAAGATGTCATGCATCTCATCAATGGTATATGAACATAGTTGTCTCATGCTCATCTTGTTGTTGACAGGAAGAAATGCTTGCTTGTTATATGGCCACATGTGCATAAGAACGTGCATGCCCCCAACCTACTTCTGAGGCTCCTCATAATTAATTGATTAGTTAGCCTTCAGTGGATTAAATATTGTGGCCATCAGACTTTGCAAAGCTACCTACCTGAATAAATTCGGAGTTCAACTGCATGGCAATCCCACTATGGGTAATTTCTCAAACTAAAGGTACGGACGGGTGCAAGCGACGCGTACCATGTCTTTGATCATTAGTCGACGCATTGCACCCGATAACTGTACTAAAAGATGATGTTATACTAGTACGTAACCGGCGCTGCGCGGCAGAATTATCTGAAATGGAAAGAAAAAAAAATTGATAGCTTACCCGCATATATTTTTTTTATAATAAAAAAATATTTTTTTAGCAAATGGACTTACATAACTCTTAATGTTCATAATCCATATGTTCTCCGTCTAAACTGGAAAAAAGAGTAGAAAAATTCTAAAAGAGTAATATTACTCAATTTTGAAGATTCAATAATGAAATATGAGTAGAAATTATGAAAAAAAAAAAGAGGAATACACGGGGAGGAAACATTTAAAGTTGCATTACCTCTACCGCAATATCTTTACAGATGATGCAAGTAATAGTTCTCTGCAATGGTAATGCGGTATTTTTTTTTTGTAGAAAAAAAAGAAAAAGAACAGTATTTAAAGTATATTACCAGTTTGTATTTGGTGATTTTCTAGAAGGAGTTGCTTCTTGAAAAAGTTCAATATGAATCTATTTTTTGGGAGTCGAAATAATAGATTCTTCTTGAATTTGCGATGAAGAAGGTCCGGATATAGAACTTTCATCTAGATTAGTATGTTGAGATTCACTTTCTGAAAAAATACTTGTTACCTTAAAATATATTAGTATGTCGACCCATCTGCCATCGAATTGCTTTGAGATTCATGCATAATAAGTTCAAATTTGTGAGCTCTTTGGAACTCTAGAGAGCTCCAGCTCATTCCCTCTCTTGCCCTTTCCTCATATCCCCTACACCACCGCCCTTAGGCCAATACTGATATGCTGACCCTCCCAACCATCGAATCGCTTTGAGATTCGTGCTAGTATAAGTTAAAATTTGAGCTCTCTAGAATTCTAGAGAGCTTCATCTCATTCCCTCTCTCTACTCCTCTCCTCATCTCTCTCCTCCAACCCCTACCCCCTGCTACCATACCCCCCACTTTCATCTCCCGACACTGCTCTAGTTCATTTCGTCTCTTGTTCTCTCCTCATCTCCCTCCTCCAAACCCTATCCTCTGCTACCATACCCCCACTTCCATCTCCTGATGTTACCCTCCTCTCTCCTCCCCTTCCTCTATCACGCCCGCAGCACAGGAAGATGTTGCCCAGTAGATACAACCCAAGAGGGGGGGTGAATTGGGTCTTTTAAATCTTTTAACCTACTTCTTAAAGTTTTTGATTAATTATGCTAAGTTGTATAGATGCACAGTAAAAGTTAAACTTAGCAACAGTTTGATGTATAGAATGTGACTTGATTGAATATGCTTGCAACTAAAGGATGTGCGGATAAGAGTTAAGCAAGCAATTTATCTAAGTAAGTAAGTGTATTAGTTAGACAATAACAAGAGGCATTACAAACACAACAAACATATAGTGGTTCGGTGCACCCCAGCACCTACATCCACTTCCCAAGACCTCTTGGGAATTTCACTATAATCCTACAGATTATAGCCAGTTGTTTTACAAGCTCACAACCCAACTTGTTGTTTTACGAGCGCACAATGAACTCGGTCGGTTTTTTCAGGCTCACCGACTAGAACCACCCCGATTGTTTTTCCGGGATCACAATCGAACCCTTACACATTGGTTTTACCCTCGGCTCACCAACCAACCTAACACCGTTGGTTTTCCCTTTGGCTCACCAACAAACCTTAACCCCTTGATTCAATCCCTTGATTGAATCAAGTTACAAGATATTAAAAACAAAGTTTAAAACAAATCAAAGCTTCTTAAACAAGCAAATATAACAATATAAACAAAATAGTGTAAAGAGAAGCCCTCAACCGAGTTTTGAAGATGAAGGAGCTCGGCTTCTTCTTTACTTGACCCTCTTCTGATTTGGCACGAAGTAGAGGATCACCGAGGCAGCACACGGATGAAGAGGAAGCTTTGTGATTCACTTGGATGCTCTTCTTCTCTCTATTTTGCTTTGAATGGCCCTTTTGTGCTTATGGGAGATTTTCCTTGTAATCTCTTTGAAATCTCTTTCCTAAATGTTCTCTCCCACTTCCATAACTTCTCCCCTAGCTCTCCTCTTGTTTTTATAGCTTTTGATGGCGTGGAAACAAGAATATAGCCGTTAGAGACAAAAATAGAGCCGTTGGACACAGTCTGCACTTCCTGACAATATTACCGTTGGGATCGGAGTCGACTCGCGCGATCAGGAGTCGACTCGTCTGTTGCAGGAGTCGACTCGTGCTTTACTGGAGACGACTCGGCCACTGTTCCAAATTTGAATTATTGTGCATCCTCGACTGGGAGTCGACTCGACTTAACCCGGAGTCGACTCGCCAACATCTGGAGCTGACTTGGCATTTTCAGAGTCGGCTCATCCCATGAATTCAGAGGACATTCTTTCTGATTTTCTTCCTCGAGTCGACTCGGATTCTCTTGGAGTCGACTCGGCTCTCAGAGCCCGAAAACTGATCCTCTGCATTTTTGGCTTGTCTGGTCTTGGAGTCGACTCAAACTGTTCCGGAGTCGACTCGGCTCTCAGTTTCCGAAACACAGCCTTCTGCCATTTTGGTGTAGCGCTGCCTTGGAGTCGACTCGAGTTGTCTGGGAGTCGACTCGGATCTCAGAGTCCAAAAACTGCTCTTTGACTTTTTCCTTGTGTTCCACTGAGAGTCGACTCTCGCTTTCTTTGGAGTCGACCTGCCAACTATTGGAGTCGACTCGCGTTCCACAGGAGTCGACTCGAATCTCAGGGTCGAAAATCGCTCTCTGACTTTTGCCTTGTTTTCCTTAGGTGTTGACTTGCCAGCTATTGGAGTCGACTCGAGTTCTTCAGGAGTCGACTCGCCTCTCAGGGTCCAAAATAGCTTCTCTGTCTTTCTGTCTGTTACTCCCTGGAGTCGACTCGTTCTACTCTGGAGTCGACTCGAAGACTATTCTTTTGAATTTTTCTTTGAATTTGCTCCTCCAATTTGAATCCTTTGAACTTTAAACTTGGGCCAATAAATTGTAGCTTTCTTCCAACTTTTCTTGAGAGCTTTGGAGGCCTTCTTGTGTTCTTCCAACTTGCTATGTTCCTTGCAAAATAAATATCTTTCTCCTTGCAACATAAACATTAGTATCTATACTTCAAGGTTTTGTGATCATCAAAATCAATCTTTGAATCAATCTTTGGGTCATCAGTCTCCCCCTTTTTGATGATGACAAAACTTGGAGTATATGTAATATAAAAGATATTGTTTTCTAGGAGTAATACATAGCTAAGTTGCATGAAGTAGAAAACATATATATTTAAAAACATACTTCATGATAATGCTTTAGATTTAATCAGCTTAACACAATCAACATATTTCAATTTAAGCTGATTTGTATTCAATACAAAACACAAAGCATTATGAGCATATACTTAGATATTTCTCCCCCTTTTTGACAACATCAAAAAGATAGTGAAACATTAAGCACAAAGATAAAAATACTCAAATATTTCTTTTCCTTATTGTACTCTGATTTGCATGTCAAATTATTGCAAGGATATGAATCATAAAACTCAAGGCAATAATATTAGAATCAGATTAATGAGCATAGATCAGAGCCAATTAAGATAATTTCAGAGCAGAACACATCGAATGTGATTTCAAGAAGTTTTCTAATTTGATACCACAGATAGTTTTCTAATCAAGTATGGGTGGAATCTTCCTTAGGTTAATACAAGAAGTACCACAAATGATATTCAAGGAAACACATGAGTGGAAATCTAACCTCTCTTTAATAAGTATGAAAGCTTGTTCATTTAAGACCTTTTGCCCAATCTATTAAGTATTTTATCAACATGAGAGCAATTTAATTGATTTTCAGAGTAAAAGATCAAAACTTATATATTTGAAAGACATATCATCATGTTGGATCATTAATTCTTAATGACTTCAAGGTTCTTTTATGATAATAAGAGCATTGGGGCACAAATACCAAAATATGAATTCATGCAATTTATGATTCATCTCAGAGCTCTTTTAAAGACTTTCTTTTGTTCTTTTAGAAAATAAGCACAATTTGATACATAAAAAATATGAATTGGCACACAATTTAAGTTCTAAAGAGCAAGCCAATTTGGACTCATTAGTGAATTTCAAAATAGATTTTCTAAGAGATACTCAAGAAAATTCAACACGTTATTCTCCCCCTTTTTCATTAAATTAGAGGCTCTTAAGATCAACTATTTGAATTGCAATTTGGTTCATGATTGATGCATAAGACATACTAACCAAGTAACATGTCTCAAGGTGTATCATAAAGATATTCAGATTTAAATTTCAGATGATACATATTGGAGAGTATTAGGATCACTTTTCATTATGCTTTCTTTCTCCTTTAGTTATAGATTTATGCGATTAAGTTCTATAAGACCTCTTCTTCTGAAATTTTCTTTCTCTCCCCTCAATTGATCATTCCATTTAAGAATTTAGAATTTGAAGATAATGTCCAATAAAATTGTCAATCTCAAAAATATATTTTCTATAAGTTTCAGCTTATTTTCATAAGACTCAAGGTATGAGATAAGACAACCTTTATAGAACTCTTCTCAAGGCATAAACTTATAATTAAAGCAAGTATTGCATTATAAGGAGGTTCATCAAAATCAATCCATAAAAATCAAGGTATGCTTCAAATTGAAGTAACTTTAGGATAAGATATCTAAAGCTCCCCCTCGAAAGATGCATACTTCTTTAATCATTCTTTTCTTTTGTTGAATTTCAGATTTTAATGTTAAACGTGAATAAAACTGAAATTCTATGATATCGAGAATGTAGAGTAATCTATCATTATTCAAAATTTGTAGCAATTACTCTTTCTAATCCTTCAAGAACAAGTTATGCTTTCTCTTAATCTTAGAGAAAATGTGTAGAAATATTAATCAGAAAATGATTCATTTGAAGCTCAGTTTCTTTCAAAAGCATTCACATTTTCTTTCTTTTAGAATCATTTGAGTGAGCTGAAATATTTCTAGCTTTAAAATCATTCACTCTATATATATTCTGATGGAAGTCTTTAAGAATGTAGGAGAGAAAAACATATAGATGATCATTGAGGTATATATATTTATAGAGTTCTATTTCTTAATCATAGTTATTCAGCAATGTATACATGAAACACAATAAATCTTTTTAATATCAAAATAAAATCATATATTTAAAAATATTTGTTTGCAATTAAGATCATTGAAAGACACATCATTTGGATCAATATTAGTATACTTTGAAGATAAGAAATGATATGTTTCGGATGCGTATCGGAGCAATCAACCAAAGGCATCAAAATAAATTCTGTTTTTCTTACATTAAGATTTTATTTAGTAATCATATGGAGTTTAAACTTTTATACAAAATCAAATTCTGAATTATATAGGATTTTCAATAGAGGCTTTCTAAGTCATAATTTGAGATATGTATCTTTCACATTGTAGCTCATCTTAAATTATTACGATTGAAAGCACATATTTCAAACATATAAGAGCATATTCAGAATATTTGTATTTATGTTGAGTTTTGGTATGAATTAGAACATTATATACCAAATTTAGGCAAGTTGAAGGATAAAACAAAATCAATTTATTTTCCCTAAATAGAGATATCCTTCTCTTCTCCTTTTTACAAATTTATTCAACTTTCAGATTTTAGAGATGATTGTGGACGACAAATCTGAAATTTCTTTTCAATGGCACCAAACAAAATTTATGTAGTATTCCAAACATTCAATCAAATTATCCAATCATGGAACATTATAAAATATTGAGAATCCATAATTCAGAACATCATGCCATATGCAAAAAATATATTAAGTGTTAAGTCATGCATTAATATAATAAGAACAAGCATGTCAAGGATCAAAATAAACTCCCCTTATTTAAGTATTGGTTTCATCCTTAAGGTGTGTTTCCAAGTGACAAAGAAATTGAATTGATTCTTCTTATATATTTTCATTTACTTTGTCTTTCATTTTTACTTTCTTATGCTCTATACTCTATTTGCTCCCTATCCGGTGGAGTTGGAAGGGGCACGAGGTACTACCACTAGCCTCCCTCTTGTGCCGTCCCTAATATGCCCTACACCAAATAGTTGGGTCAAATAGTGCCGGGTACTACCACTAGCCTCCCCATTGGCACCATCCCTATGATGAGCAATATAGAAAGGTTAAAATATTTACTTCAAACTCTCCCTGTTTAAGTGTAATTAATTATGGATTTTATCCCTTTCACAAGTCAAATATATTATGCTTGTTTTGCTTTTCCTTAAGATGAAGTATTTGCCTTTACTTAGATTTTACTTCTCTTGAATAATATCCATTTTCTTTTCTTTATCTCTCTCTCTTTTTGTTATTCTCAAGTAATTTACATGAAAGAGCAGAATAAAGAATTAATCTTATGTATCATATATATATGTATATCATGCAAACAACATTTTCATTATGCTCATGGATTCATAACTTCTCACAAGTTATTTTACATCCAAAATTTTAAGCATATACTTGTGTATTTCATGGTTATGATATAGGCTAAGAAATCATTTAGTTTGGGCAAACCATGAAACAGTTTCTAAAAGTATAAGTCAGTCAATACACATATAGACATGATATCAAAAATTAATAATTAAAGAATTTAATCATGCCATCATAAGATTTAAGTTATTGACTTTGCTCAATTAATTTGTGAGAAAGGTATCTAAAATTACCTATTCATTATATATATTCTTCAAGCCAAACTAGATTTCTTATGTGTGAACTTTTGGCTGAAGAAGATCCTCTCTCTTGTCTGCATGTGAATGTTTATTGTATCTTATGTGGAGGTGTCCTTCAAGTTGAAATCACTCATTTTCTTGCTCAAGGATTCTGCATTATTAACAAACTCTTTTTCTTTCTTGAAAGAAAGTCTTTAGTTTCTTTAAGATACAAACCATTCATCCAACATATTTCTAACTAGATGACTCAATATAAGATAAGACAATAGTTGATTATTGAGTCACTATACTCAAGAGATTGCCTAAATATAAGTAAGTACATATCACTTGAACTAAAGAGATAGTTTCATTAACCAAGATAGTTCAAGGATAAGCATGTGAGTCAATAGAAAGATTTATCAAGGTCAAATTAATTTCTTATTTCCAAAATCAATTTAGTTTAGATTCTATTTGCTTAAGATAATTATTAATAAGACATGTTAGCTAAGTTTTAATCAACTTTATCTTAAACAGTTGTTTCTATCAAAATTCTGATTATGATTTATTTGTTATCAATAAAATATGATTCATTAAAGTTAGATTGAAGTCTTGCACAAGATCACATAATGAGCATACAATCTGGTCTACTAGCTGTATGCTAAAATAATTATTCTATCATGCTTCAATACAGCTTTAAAACAATAGATCTACTTTGCTCATCCTTTTCAAATTCTACAAGATGGGGTCATAGATATACCTTCTTCATGCCAATCTTCTATAAGAGTTTTCTTGTGGACTAACGTTGGTCAATGAAGATCCCCTTTCTTGTTTGTCTTAATTTGGAGTTTGAGAGAAGATGTTAATTCATTCATCATACATATTTCAAACTCACCTTACATGAACTTAGTAAAATTTTCATATAACTCTTCATTAGTAGAACCAAAAATGATGTCATCAATGCATACTTTGAGCAAATAAGATATCACAAGTTCTTCTTTTTGATGCATAGATTTATCACTATTACTCTCTATCAAAAAGGTTACTTAAGCTTTTATATCATGCTTTTGATGCTTGTTCCAAATCACACATTGCCTTATCATATATGTAATGTGTAATTTTTTTTTAAAATATGGTGGTTATTTTACATAGATCTCCTTTTTAATGAAATAACCACATAGGAGTGAATTCTACACATTCATTTGACAGAATATAAAGCTCATGAAGCAAACGAATGATAATGGTGATCTTTACTTCTAGTCATGCAAGAATCTTATCAAGATCTATTTCATCTTTTCTTGATTTAGTCTTTTAGTAGTCATCAGTTTTTCTTCATTAAGTGCATTTCTGAAAAACTTAATTTGGTTATAATTATTAACAAGTTTTCAGATTGTTATATGTAAAATATTAACCATATACATACATGATTTAATTTTAGTATCTTGATAATAAATCATTAGTCTCATAAAGAATAAAATGACTTGATATTTTTGCAACTAAAAACTTTTCATTGAATATTCTATATGCATTGCTTGATGAATGATATCCAAGGATAGACATATCTCTATCAGATTTGGCATTATTTTCATAAGAGCATATCAAGCATAACATGTACGGCTGAAAAATATGAAAGATATGCAATGGTTCATTTTCCATTTTTCAGAAGATCAAAATTTTCATCAAAAATAGATCTAATAGAAATCATATGTATGACAAGCAGTGATGATAGTCTTTTAAAAATTATTTAAGTAGATGACTATCATACATAATTGTCTTTTTCATTTCTTCAAGAATTCTATTAACCCTATTTTACTTATGATGTCCTTGGAGCTGAAATAATTGAATTTAATATTATTTTCTGTATAACCTTAATCAGGATTTTGGTTTTCAACACTGTGCCATGATCTTCACAGTTTGGAAACCTTTTTCATTTGAAACGCTTTTACAAGATTTAGTAAATACAGAAAAATACTTCAGTTTTATTTTCCAAGAACAAATCCAATGTAAGCTTTTGAAAACTTAGAGATGGAAACAACATCTTTAGATTTAGAAATGATTTTTGTTTGTTTTCTTAGTTAGCATGCATAGCAAAACTTTGACCTTTAAGTAGATAATCTAAGTAAGCCTATGGCAAGGTCTTTTGAGATTAAGTACATACTAGCATGAGTTGATTCTATGTGCCAAGGATGGTTTCTTTAATCTTGGTATTCATAGTGCATATATTCAAAAGCATACCAAGTACACATTATCATATCTATGATCAATAAACAATAATGCCATGGATAAAAACTCTCAATCAAGCATATAGAGAATTCATAGAATTAATCTTAATAATGATTAATCATTTAGCAACTTTATCCAATGGTGAGTAAAGTATCCTATAAAATGAAGTGATTTGATTATATTTCCAAAAGTATTTTCTATATCACAAAATTGATCAACACATGCAATTCATACTTTAATCAAATACTAAAACAAAAATAATGATGAGATGCAAGGATTACTGATTTCATTATTATTATTATTTAAAATTACTTTTCATAAGTATATTTTAAGTTTCAATGTGTCTAGAACACCCATTTGTATGAATCTATTTGTTTCATGGGTATCTTGGCACATCTATGTCTACATCCTCATATTTTCATTTTGGGTACCCAAGCTTGCTTGGGTCCTTGAGAGTTAGGACATATGGTTCCTTTTGGAATCCAAATCTGTTTGATAGTAATAACTTTACCATTTGATTTAATTGTGTTAGAATGATAGGTAAAGTTGTTATGCCCATTCTTTTCATTTTGAAATAAGTTATCTTATTTAATGGTTTGCTTGGTGAATTGATAACCTTTTTTCCTAGAGATTTATGACTAAGTGAAGGAGTCAAGCTAAATTTTGATTTATCAAAATCAGCATGTTGACTTTCAAACATCATTTTTAATCTTTCTGAACTTACAGTGAATTTGTTAATAAAAGATCTTAATTGATTGATTTCTTTACTTAAGTTTTGATTTTCTTTAATTAAATTCTGATTTTTCTGAATCAATTGTTCTGAATTTGACCTTAAGATTTCATTTTCAGAATTTAGTTTATCTTGTATTTCATCATTAGAATTTCTTTCTTTTGAAATTTTCAAATTTAGTTTCTTAAGATTTTTATTCTTCACAGCTAATTTTCTACATTCACCATACAAATCATGAAAAGCATTTAATAATTCATCATTAGAGAATTCTTCTTGAAAAACATTTGATGTAAGAAAAGATTCAGTTTTTACCTTGTCTTCTTGTGCCATAAAGCACAAGTTAGTTACCTCTTGTAGTTCCTTGGAGCTAATATCATCATTGTTGCTCCTAACTTTTATTTTCTTGCTTGACTCTTTCTTGGTCAAGGCTTTCTTCCTTTTTATCTCTTTCTTCCTTTCTTCTTGCTTCCTCTTCTTCTTTGTCTTTAGGAAGCTGATTTGCCTCGGAGTTGACTCGAACCTTATTGGAGTCGACTCGGTTAACTTGAGGGTCGACTCTGGAATACTTGGAGTCGACTCGACTGAGGTGGGAGATTCAACACCTTCTTCTGCAGTCTCATTGTTAGTAGGTAATTGAAGCACATGTGAGCTAATCTGAGATTTATCATAAATATTTTCTAAAGTATCCCAGATCTCCTTAGCACATAAGCATGCAGAAATTTCATTAAACTTCGTTTCTTGAATAGCACAATATAATATGTTCATAGCATTAGCATTCAATTGTGCTAAGTCCTTTTCATTAATAGTTTGAGAGAGTGTGTGAAGGTCATTTATTATAATTTTCCATAAATAATAGTTTTGTGATTGAATAAAAAGGCGCATGCGTATTTTCCAATGTGTGTAGTTTATGCCATTAAATAGTGGAGGTGTATCAATTGATTGTCCTTCTCCTAGAAAACTATCTATTTGAGTTGTCATGATCTTTGGCTCTTGATCGTGAGATCAATAATTAAACTTAGAGCACCCGCTCTGATACCACTTGTTGCCCAGTAGATACAACCCAAGAGGGGGGGTGAATTGGGTCTTTTAAATCTTTTAATCTACTTCTTAAAGTTTTTGATTAATTATGCTAAGTTGTATAGATGCACAGTGAAAGTTAAACTTAGCAACAGTTTGATGTATAGAATGTGACTTGATTGAATATGCTTGCAACTAAAGGATGTGCGGATAAGAGTTAAGCAAGCAATTTATCTAAGTAAGTAAGTGTGTTAGTTAGACAATGACAAGAGGCATTACAAACACAACAAACATATAGTGGTTCGGTGCACCCCAGCACCTACATCCACTCCCCAAGACCTCTTGGGAATTTCACTATAATCCAACAGATTACAGCCGGTTGTTTTACAAACTCACAACCCAACTTGTTGTTTTACGAGCGCACAACGAACTCGGTCGGTTTTCCCAGGCTCACCGACTAGAACCACCCCGATTGTTTTTCCGGGATCACAATCGAACCCTTACACGTTGGTTTTACCCTCGGCTCACCAACCAACCTAACACCGTTGGTTTTCCCTTTGGCTCACCAACAAACCTTAACCCCTTGATTCAATCCCTTGATTGAATCAAGTTACAAGATATTAAAAACAAAGTTTAAAACAAATCAAAGCTTCTTAAACAAGCAAATATAACAATATAAACAAAATAGTGTAAAGAGAAGCCCTCAACCGAGTTTTGAAGATGAAGGAGCTCGGCTTCTTCTTTACTTGACCCTCTTCTGATTTGGCACGAAGTAGAGGATCACCGAGGCAGCACACGGATGAAGAGGAAGCTTTGTGATTCACTTGGATGCTCTTCTTCTCTCTATTTTGCTTTGAATGGCCCTTTTGTGCTTATGGAAGATTTTCCTTGTAATCTCTTTGAAATCTCTTTCCTAAATGTTCTCTCCCACTTCCATAACTTCTCCCCTAGCTCTCCTCTTGTTTTTATAGCTTTTGATGGCGTGGAAACAAGAATATAGCCGTTAGAGACAAAAATAGAGCCGTTGGACACAGTCTGCACTTCCTGACAATATTACCGTTGGGATCGGAATCGACTCGCGCGATCAGGAGTCGACTCGTCTGTTGCAGGAGTCGACTCGTGCTTTACTGGAGACGACTCGGCCACTGTTCCAAATTTGAATTATTGTGCATCCTCGACTGGGAGTCGACTCGACTTAACCCGGAGTCGACTCGCCAACATCTGGAGCTGACTTGGCATTTTCAGAGTCGGCTCATCCCATGAATTCAGAGGACATTCTTTCTGATTTTCTTCCTCGAGTCGACTCGGATTCTCTTGGAGTCGACTCGGCTCTCAGAGCCCGAAAACTGATCCTCTGCATTTTTGGCTTGTCTGGTCTTGGAGTCGACTCAAACTATTCCGGAGTCGACTCGGCTCTCAGTTTCCGAAACACAGCCTTCTGCCATTTTGGTGTAGCGCTGCCTTGGAGTCGACTCGAGTTGTCTGGGAGTCGACTCGGATCTCAGAGTCCGAAAACTGCTCTCTGACTTTTTCCTTGTGTTCCACTGAGAGTCGACTCTCGCTTTCTTTGGAGTCGACCTGCCAACCATTGGAGTCGACTCGCGTTCCACAGGAGTCGACTCGAATCTCAGGGTCGAAAATCGCTCTCTGACTTTTGCCTTGTTTTCCTTAGGTGTTGACTTGCCAGCTATTGGAGTCGACTCGAGTTCTTCAGGAGTCGACTCGCCTCTCAGGGTCCAAAATAGCTTCTCTGTCTTTCTGTCTGTTACTCCCTGGAGTCGACTCGTTCTACTCTGGAGTCGACTCGAAGACTATTCTTTTGAATTTTCCTTTGAATTTGCTCCTCCAATTTGAATCCTTTGAACTTTAAACTTGGGCCAATAAATTGTAGCTTTCTTCCAACTTTTCTTGAGAGCTTTGGAGGCCTTCTTGTGTTCTTCCAACTTGCTATGTTCCTTGCAAAATAAATATCTTTCTCCTTGCAACATAAACATTAGTATCTATACTTCAAGGTTTTGTGATCATCAAAATCAATCTTTGAATCAATCTTTGGGTCATCAGAAGAGGATGGCCATCTTTTTTATCTGGTAACCCCCCAATATTCTGGTCTAGGAAAAGGAGAGAAAAAAAAAACTTACATTTTAGGTCAATTGCATCCTCCCTTTCTTAAATAATGACATGGGAAGAGGAGAGTTGTAGATCTCCTGCAGCAAACCTGATGGGGACATCAGAGCCCTTCATCCAGATGATCCTGAGCCCCCGGATTGAGTCAGACCCGTTTATTTGCATATTTATTTTATTTTTATTTCTGGGCTTGTTTGCATTTTAGGGCTTACTTGTGTTATTTATGGGCTTATTAGGAGTTATTTTTTTGTAAGAGGGTTTTATGTTAATTGTGTTTATTTGGCCCTATATATGGGAGACTATTTTCATGATTAGGGTTTTAATGAATGAATGATTAAAAATTTCTTTTCCCCCACATCTTATTCTTCTTCTTCCTCCTCCTCTCCTTCTCTTCTTCCTGCGTCCCTAGAACCTCTTCTTCCTTCTCCCTCTCTTGTTCTTCCTTCTTCTCCTCTTTTCCGGCACTTGTGCTACATCAACTTGGTATCAGAGCAAGGCTGGCTTTGCCCCTGCTGCCAAGGCCACGATCCAGCTCTTCCCCTTCTCTCTCACTCTCGGTTTTCAACAGATAAAAAAAAAGGGAAAACCCCTGCGGCTGCTTCTTCCACTACCCGTCAACCCACAGCAGCCCGAGACAAGGAAAGCCGTGTCTTCGTCGGTCTCCCCGCCACCAACAATCGGAACAGGCCCCCACCCTCTCTCCAATAGTTTTGTTCATCAGGAAAAAAAAACAAAAGGAAACCTCTGCGACGGGATCCTCCACCGCCCATCACACCCGCGACCACCATCACTCCCACTCGCCGCCGCAGGCCACCTTCGGCCACCACCTCGAAGTGAGGTAAGGTCCCCATCCTCCCTCTCGGTTGTCACAGAGAACAAAGGAAGGGCCCCGCCAGAAGATTTCCCCTTCTGCCCGTAGCCGTTTCTGCGCCAACTGCCGCCCCAACTTGCAGCGCCACCGATTCGCCACCAGAGATCGTCGCGTCCCCACGAGAGCGCCGCCGCCCCGAGGGTCTCGCTTCTGCCACTAACCGTCGGCGTCGGGTCCACAGAGGGGACCGCCGTCAACCTTCGCCGCAGGCCATGAAGCCGTGGCCGTGATCTCGCCGCCGCCGCAGGTCGCGGAGCCGCCGTCGTGATCCCTGCAGCTGCTGCCGCAAAGATCGGCGTCCTTTTGAAGAAGGAATCAGAGTAACGGGTAAGTTCTCAGCCTGATAACCTGCAACCCGGTAACCCGGGTCCCAAAAAAAAAAAAAAGCTCCGCACGTGACCGCACGTGCGTGCAAAAAAAAAGAAAATAAAAAAAATAAAAAGAAAAAAAGGGAAAAAAAGGGGGTACCTGTTCATCTTCCTCACCGTGAGCACCCTCGCCACCGCCTTCGTCCGCCCACCTCGCCGCCTTGCCGCCGAGCTCCGCCATCCTCCTTCCCTTCCGCTGCTAACTTTTTTTCTCACCGCAGCCTTCCACAGCGCCGCCCGTCCTTGCCGCGACCGTCGTCGCCGCTCCACCGCAGCGCCGCCTTCGTCTTGCCGCCCTCGCAACCGCCGGTCCGATTTTTTTTTTCCACCACGCCGCTCCGCCTGGCCGCCTTCGCCACCCCCACCGCTTCTTCTCCAATCGCACGCTGCCCACTGCTGCCTCCGCCTCGCCGCCACCTTCCGAACTCCCACCGCCGTCCCCTCCACCAAAGCCCCTCGCCGCCTCTGGCTTCCCCTCCGTTTGCCGCTGCACCAGACTGCCGCCACCAGCCTGCCGCTTCCTCTGCTCCGCCGCCGTCCGTCCCCATCCCGAACCCCTGTCACCTTCCGCCGCCCCTCTTCCCCTCAAACCCCTTCCTATCGTGCCGATCCCATGCGCCTCCCACCCACCTTCTAAAGCCAACACGGGCCGACCCCAGGCCCACACAGCAAGAGCCTGCCCTGACTCTATCTCACGAGCCCAAGTCAGCAGGCCGAGCCACTGCAGAGCCCCTTTCAACAGGCCTTTTCTTCTCCAGGGGCCACACCACCCCTCCCTCCTCCCTTTTCAAGCCCATCAGCTGCACTTCGCTCCTGATCGTCGCCCCAGCCCTCGAGCGCACCATTCTGATCGTCTGCTTCCCGGCAGGTGATAGGTTTCTACTTTTTCTAGCTTGTTCATTTAATTATGTTCTAGTTCTCTTGTATGATAGCCACATTTTGAAAACTTATATTGCTGTCACAATTCAGAACATTGAACCTTTCACTTCCGAACCCGCCCTATTACCCATTAAATCTTGATATTAAATTAGCACACCTTAGTAACAGGACGTTTCTCAATATTATTCGATCAGATTACTTTAGGATCAGAACAACTGTACTACTTGATTGCAATCTAATTTCTCAAATTGAATAATTTTAATCCTTAATTCTGAATAACCGAAGTAAAAAAAATCAGCAACATTTAAATTTTAAGTTATTCTTGTGAAAACTTGCTGATTTCTAAAATCATAATAGATTGCATTAGTAGGTTGTCCTGCGTCAAATTTGGTCCTGCATCATATTTATTAGGGTTTCATTAGTGACACTGCATTTCACATTATCACCCAGTGTCATCATTGCAAGCCAACCTGTAGTGATATGGAGTACTATCTCAATCAACCTAAAACCCCTGTAGCTACCATGCATTCCGACATTTTGAGATCTATCATAGAATAGATCGTTGCCATGCGGGCTGGATACAAGAAATTCACACAAGAGATCCGTGAGCTCATGCAAAATTCTAGGACCTCTACATCGCCAACCCCACCTGTAATCGTTCCCCATTTTCTTGGGCACCAAACCCAATGCTCAAGATGTCAACAATTCGACTACATAACATCCCAATGTTCCATTAGAACCTACCTGATTACTGAACCAGAAGTTAGGAGCCAAGAGGTCGAATATGTCGAAGAAGTCTATGAACCAAATATAGAAAACTATGAAGAAGACTTTGAAGACGAACCTACAGAATTAGTCTTTGTCCAAAATGATTCCCAAAGGGAGACTATTGATCTAAGTACAACCAAGCCACTTCACATCACTACTATCGAAGAGGTAGTGACAGATATTGAGAGCCAGTCACCTGAATTGGCATTTGTAGCTAAAGATACCCATGTGGCGTCCAATCTTGAACATTCTCTTATAGTAGTTTTCCTTCTAGAGGAGTTTCATGATGTAGTCTCTGATGATCTTTCGGATGCACTTTCTCCAATGCGTGATATCCAATGTGTAATTGATCTAGTTTCCGGAGTATCTCTACCCAACCTTCCACATCATAGGCTCAGACCGAATGCATATGCTAGGACCTGGAATTTAATGTTACCGACAATTGAGTTTGCATGTAATAGTTCGGTTAACAAGTCCATAGGTATGAATCCATTCGAAATGGTGCATAATTACAAACCTAGGCAACCCATAGACCTATTTTTCATGTCTCATCAGTATAGAGTCTTTGAGTCTGCACAATCAATTGCATCACATCCACATTCATTGCATCAAAAAATTAGCAATTGTAGTTACTTTAATAACTTAAAATATAAATCCCTTGCTGATTTACACAGACGTTATAAAGAGTTAAGTGAAAAAGATTACGTCATGATAAGAATTAGGCTTGAACGATTTTCTTCATATACGTATAAGAAATTGCAAACTTGTAGTGCAGAACCGTTAAAAATCTTAAAGAAAATCAGTTCGCATGCATCTGTTGTGGATCTTCCTGATGACTATGGGATTAGTGCGACATTTAATATTGAAGATTTAGTTCCATACAAAAAGATAATATTCATGCCTTCTGACCCCTTTATTGATATACCTACCCATGTTGGACACCCTGACCTATTACCTACTGTTGAACCACCACCTCCCAAATTTCATGCACGCAGAGAACAAATAGAATATATATTGGATGAGCAGATTATTTCAACCAGAAATGGTGGTTACCAACGTTACCTTGTTCGGTGGAAAGGTCGACCAAAGTCTGATGTGACGTGGATTTTCAGAGCACAGTTGCAGCGCCTTGACCCCGATCTTCTGGAGCAATATGACAGCCGGCCAGACCTGTACTCGACGGGGTCGAGTTTTTCTCATCCAGAAGGAGTTGATGGGGACATCAAAGCCCTTCATTCAGATGATCCTAAGCCCCCGGATTGAGTCAGACCCGTTTATTTGCATATTTATTTTATTTTTATTTCTGGGCTTGTTTGCATTTTAGGGCTTAATTGTGTTATTTATGGGCTTATTAGAAGTTATTTTTGTGTAAGGGGGTTTTATGTTAATTGTGTTTATTTGGCCCTATATATAGGGGACTATTTTTATGATTAGGGTTTTAATGAATGAATGATTAAGAATTTATTTTCCCCCACATCTTATTCTTCTTCTTCCTCCTCCCCTTCTCTTCTTCCTGCGTCCCTAGAACCTCTTCTTCCTTCTCCCTCTCTTGTTCTTCCTTCTCCTCTTTTCCGGCACTTGTGCTACATCAAAACCCTCAATATTTGAATGAGAAAGGAACATAGGAGGAAAGAAATAAGATATGGTCACAATGCTTTTCAGGCAACCATATATAACGGAGCAGTGATCTTCACACCTCGTCGTGGCTGGGATGACTAAGGCCCTATTTGGGGGAGCTGTTGACAGTAGAGCTTTTAGAAATAGAGTTGTTAGAAGTAGAGCTTTTATAAAAAGTTATTTGTTATTTGGTAACTATATTTATAAAGTGCTGTGACACTTTAATATGTGTTTAGTAAACAAACTAATAAAGTATTTTTGTATGACAAAATTACTATAAAGAACATTGCATAGTATTATACAAGAGAGCACAATAAAATATAACATATATTAATATATAAATATATGATATAGTATAATATTATTGTAATGCAATATATATTATTATAATATAGTAATATAATATTGTATACTATAGTATAATAATTAATATAATATTAAATTATTTAATATAACATATCAATGTATTATGATATAAAGTAAAAAAATATTATATTTATAGTATAATACAATAATAAAGGTACAAAATATTATAATTATTAGCGTACATTAATTTTTCATAATATAACATAATATTAAATTATTTAACATAACATATTAATGTATTATAATATAATGTAATATAATATTATATTTATAGTATAATACAATAATAGAAAATAAGAATATCTTTTCTTGCATGGAAGGGAGTCTGATCTATGGCTAGGGTTCTTTGTTAGGGCTCCAGTAGATTTTTAGGTTTATAAAGAGACAAAGTATATAATTGTTATATTTTATTATGAGTATTTTAGTAAAAAAAAAGCTTTTCGACCAAGCTCAAAACAGCTTTTTCGAAAAGCTCCAAAATGGAGCTTCTTCCAAAAAAACTGTTTTTAGCTTTCTGGAAAAGATAAAACAACTTTCCGAAATTTTTACCAAACACTCTTTTTCATCCAAAAGTGCTTTTGGAAAGCCAGAAAATACTTTTTGCCCCTCTAAAAGCGCAACAGATGACGCGCCAGGAAGGGGCGCCTCCTCTCTCCATTGACAACCCCTCAGGTTGCCTGGGGGGCTAGCGCGGGTAAAATCCGACACAGGACCTTCCCGCTGGGGGAGCTATGTTGTGAGGGAAAGAGGGCCTTGAATTTAGTCCCACATCGATTAGTAGCGGAAAGGTTCTGTGTCTTAAATGGAGGGTGGAAATCCTTTTCTTTCGAGGGCCCTTTTGTGGGACAAAACCGTGAGGGCACTAGTTTCTCCCCGTCTGCGCTGGACACGCGGGCCGGAGCGTCCAAAGCGGACAATACCTCGAGAGAAACGCAGTTCTCTTTCTCTGCTAGCTTAATGTGGGGTATGCTGTTGTATAAGGCTCCGGTCAAAAGCCGTCCCTGCAATACTAGGTATATATTAAAAACGTAATCTAGATGGGACAATGTAAAGGCAAACCATCTCTTTGCCTTCAAGCTTCCGTTTCCAATCTTTTATTAGTTTATATAATTTTACAGTGTGTACATTACTAATAAAGTTTGCGACTAACGTGTCGCTCACTGATAGCTTATGAGACTGCTAGTTGAATCTCGTGCAGGACCCAACACACAGACACACACAGAGGAGTGACATTGCATAGATCCAAGCTCACTTAATTCGCTAATTAAAGCCCAACTAGTGAACAAAAAAGGCTAGCTGTTACGTGAGAAGCGGCAAGAACACCACACATGGAAGCATCAATCAGACTTGGGAGATACAGTTGTGTATGACGGGACCTGCCGTGATGTTATTGGGAGAAATGTTCTCAAGGACGACTATATACCCATCTCATCATTAATTGCATGATAGACAAACATCACCAAGTGATAGGACCCAGCACGTCCTTCCTAAAAAAAAGAGATGTAGACCCAGCACATGACATGTCAAGCAAAATCTAACTACTCGGTTGCCCTAAATAAGCCTCCAACGAAAAATATAGATTGATATCCGGATACCCGTTGCAGAGCTGCGGGCCGCATGGGCTAACCTTCGTTATGCTTGATATATCTTATGGGCTAGTTTTATTATTCTGAAGGAAACTCGATCACTATCATCAGTTGGATTCGGAGGCTCTAGGAGCAACAGTTGCATCCACCCTTTGCTGCGAGACATCTGAACTATGGTGAGAGATGGCAGGACCTTTTAGGCCAAGCATGTGTTCTGTAAAGCTAATAGAATGGCAGATTGGGTGGTTGATTATATAGTCAGCTACTCCGATAGCATCCTATGTACTGGTGATGGAAAGTTGTCTCGGTACTCCAAAATATTCTGTTTTTCGATTTTATTAGATGCATTCATACTCGTCAGGTATGATTCACCCTCTTTAGCAGCAAAAAAAAAAAAAAAAATCAAAACAAGCCTCTTGAAAACACGTACGTGGCGCTGCACTGCGCCGCACGCAGCATGGAGCCAGCTTCCAGGCCTCGAACCAGCTGGATTAATTAGAATCTTGCTTAGGACCCGTTTGGTTTGGTGTAGGGCGAGTTAGAGCCCACTTCACTAAAGTGGGTTCGGCTCCCTCTCGACCAAAAGCCACTTTTAGGGCTTTTCTTTCTTAAAATAGACCAAGTGGGAGGTCAATTCAAATTCATTTCAAGCTTACCAAATGCCCAAAGTGGATTCGGATGTGCAGGCGACCAAATATATTTGTCCTTAATCTAGTCTTATGCTGGACTGGTTACCGATTCAATTAACATTCAAATCTAAATCAAGTCGATTAACTTTGAAAAGCAATTAATCAGGCCCATTTTTGGGTTGGATTCAACTCAAGTCTTTGTAATTTCATAAAATTAGATCTGGATTTTTAAACTAATTCATCAATTTTAATCAGGTTCCATCAGATTGGGCCCCATTTTACAATATCCATACTCCAATATATGAGTTTCAGGTCTTTGGGATTCATGTACGCCTCACTTATGGATCCAAATTTGAAGCACAGATCAGATCCACGATTAGTCGTGTACAACCAACTTGCACCCAAAAGCTACATAAAATGAAATTAGTAGAGGGTGGAGGTCGCAGAAGCTGCCGTGGAGGAGTCTCAGATGTTCCTAGCTCTCAAGGCATCACCGGATGGAAATATGGATCATCTCATCCACTTGAGTCAAGAACTATGAGCAATGTCACTCCGGGCGACTAAATGTGATATGCAATGTATGCTGCATAAACCCTACTTCTTGTTCAGGGCATTGTATACACCATCCGTCAAATAGGCTGGAAAGGTCTCCAATGCCTGGGATGCAGAGAACAAGCGACCGGGTATTCGAAAGTCACCATACATCAAGCATGGGTCACCGTTTCCTCGACATCCAGGCAACAATCGCAATTCGAAACAACGTTCAGTGCAGCATAGGATTCTATTCCAACCCACCTTCCACAGAAACAAGACAACTCTGATATACATACATATCATACCAACAAGGTTACATATCACACCAACTATGTTACATATTAACTATGTTACAGAAAACATAGGTTCAGAAGTACATATATATCAATGGCACCGAGCTAGCGGGGGCATGAGCCGTGGTTGGCTGTCGGTTCTAAAGTCTTCGATTCTCGAGAAACTTAGCAACAATGTTGTCTTCCCGGGCCCACGAGAAGGGTTCTGTCCATGAGAAATAGGCTCATATCCATCCCCAACGAGACGTCCTACTTGTCGCTTTTGTCCTAGCAACATCATGTCTTCGCGTACCAAGGAATAGAGGTGGTCGGTCTAGGAATCGCAGCCTTCGCACCAGGAACTCCTACACCGGGAGTCTCCAGAGGCATTTGCTTATAAGAAGTTTTGTGGCTGTGGGCCAGCATTTGGTCGCCAACGAGGTGTTCCGAGCACTGGTTCTTTGGAGCATTGTTCGGATCCAGGGGTGGTGGAGAAATCAAGACCAGGATGTTGGAGGAATAGAGCTCGATCTCTACTACTAAGGCTAATAAACTGTTATTGATCTCTAGGACTAGTTTCTACTTTCTAGGCTGCAAGTGTAATAGGATGGAAATGGCCTGAAGTTCAGGATTAATCCCAAGAGAATCGTAGGGTGATAGGGTACCCTGGCTATAGACTTTTCTTTGGGTGATGCACCCTACTAAGGATTAAAAGATGCAATCAACCCTGGCGGTAGGTTAGTGTGGGGGTCTTTGACACCTAACGCATCATTACAAAAGATACAAGCAAGAGATATATCAATTTTTCTTTGTTAGTAGATAAATCTGATCCCAGTTTGTTGTTGGTGGTAACCCGCAAATTGTGCTAGAGCAGTGTATGATCGCATTATGTCATAATTTTGTTTTCGCAACTGGACCATGCGCTAGAACATTGTAATAATATGCTGTCGATGGTCGGTTTCGATGAATGCGATATATTGTGCCCCACTAGACCACCTCATTTGTTGCTTGGGTGGGCAATTGGATCGATCGACCCATCCTTGGTTGTATAAAGTTTGCACCCTATGGCATGCATGGACCAGACTTCACCAATAACAAACGAGCTTAGCTATAATAGAAATCGCACCCATGCACACAACCAAGGAAAATATGAAAATCTTATGGCACTGTCAAACCAGCACACAAATATGATAAACGACATTAGTTGGAGTTCGATTGAAATAAATACCTGATTAAAGTTAGGCTGTGCTCATAGGGAGTTTGGCATCTTTTTGGTCTTGAAGCTTGGAAAGAACATTCCTTCTCCATGCGTTCAATTTATTAAACTTTTGAAACTCTCGAGAGCTTGATGCCTAGCAACCTCCTCTACTCAGGAAAGCTCGTTTTAACAGAATCCTGGCAAGCAGACACTTCGAATTCCACCCAACCGGGAGAAGGTTGCTTGTCCTCAAGATTTTGAACTAATGAAGCCACCTATCTTTAATCCACTGTCATCGGTCAGTTAATTATGCTTTCAACTCGGAGTACAGAGTTCATCGAATCCGGCATGCAAACTTAGAAGCAGAGCCTGCAGCAGACATATCTGTGAGTCATCTATTTACCTGATTTAAGTTAAACAATGGTACCAAGATCTGGCCTATCAATAAGATCTGGCCCGATTATAGGCTTTACACTTTAGACCAGTCACCAAATAAATGCATGATAGAAAACAATCAAGAGAAAACTCTGGAAAAGGTAAGTGGATATGAATTGACAATCAATGTTAACCGTCTCGTTGCTCGCCAAATATCATACTTTCGCAAATTAAGTTACAAAATATAAAGGTTTGCCCAAACAATTTATTACTTCAGTCCTCTCATCGCTTCAAACCTGCTAATGCCGCCACCATGATACATAAAAATTGGAGTTAGATTTGTGTGCACAGTTAAATGGTGTCTACTCTGACCTTATGGAATATTTAGCAATGTAATTATGGAAATGGCACTCCGCAAGGTGACGCATGATAACCTAACTATACCATGGAACCTACGGAGCAACACATCGGTTCCAAGAGCAAAAAACATCCAAAATCACTAGCATCATAGCTCACAGAAACCATCAAATCAAAATCAAAATCCATGGCTGTGCACCACAAAATTCCAAATGCAATACCACCTCTTATCTGATGATCCTAATCTATACAGCAATCAGAACAGTAGCAGCAATTGCAGCTAGAATCTTTTGCCACAAACTGACTAAATAATGTTACAAACTCCTTTACTAGACAGCAGCACCAAACAACCTACAAAGGGCTTCACATGCAGGCACCTAGAGGATAGAAGTCGCAACCTATGTCACCATCCATGAATGCAATGTCATCCTTGTCCTGCAGGGCACAATGTAACACAGTTAGATACCTGAGAAACATCACACCTGTAAATTCTGCAATACAAATAAGTGAACTGTGTAATTCTTGATTGTTTATATTCAACTCAGAGATAGCACGAAATGGACTAAAATGGATAAAAGAATGAACGAAAACATGCCGGAAGGTAGAATGGCGAAAAAACTACTCTAATAATGATAACAAGACCCTCAAGATGCAGATAGAAGAAAGGATATGCCTGACCAGCTTCCCTTGGAAATAAGCTTTCAAAGACAAATCAAATCCACCATCACCCAAATTATCCAAATAAATAGGAAGAACAAATTGAATTTATAGTCAGTGTATTCTGATGTATTATGCCAGAATTTTAAATAGTTTGCACATGAAATGGATGCGCTCTCATAGGAGAATTTTCTTTTGGAATGTGGCACTTGATGCTATTCAAGCACAATATTATGGAATAGCTCCTCTACCAACATAATGGACCCCGAAATTTT
The DNA here is from genome assembly GCF_009389715.1 of Phoenix dactylifera. Lineage (NCBI taxonomy): Eukaryota > Viridiplantae > Streptophyta > Magnoliopsida > Arecales > Arecaceae > Phoenix > Phoenix dactylifera. The sequence goes on along the minus strand of NC_052392.1, from coordinate 10,367,318 downwards.
ACAAAGGAAAGACACTTACCCTGGGGGAAAAAAAGCTCATGTGTAAGTTAAGAATTTTCAGCAGAAAAAATATTAATCTGATTTGACGACAAAGATAGGAAAGATTGGACGAGCCAACAATGTGCAGGAAAATCACAGCCAAAAACAAAACTGACAAAACAACCTCAGCCATATTTCTTCTATCATATCCCAACTGTAGTCTAAGAGGTACAATCTTGTAATCTACCAGGTTTGACAACATTCCAAATAAAGCAATTGCAAGTGATACAAAAGGCTCCGTTTACCCCAGTGATTTCGTAAAACCTTGAATATCATAGTAATGTTAGACACCCCAAGAATATTTTGAATCTTCCATTTTAGAATTGCAAATATTGATCCAAGCAACTAAGTTAATGACCCCTTGTATGAGGTCCTAATTCATAATAGTTTCATTGGAAGAATCTTTCTAGGAGATTTGTTGTTCAGGAACCGATGAATATCCAAGCACTTAAATAGTAAATCCAACAAAGTAAATGTGGAATCATGTCGAAAACATTGTGACTTAACGGTAGTTACAAACTAAAAATAGATAGAAGTAGTACTGGGAAAAAAGGATAGGAAATTCAGAATTTATGTTGACGTCCAATGATGCACGGTAATATTTCAAGAATTAAATCAGGCCTATTCCAGATTTGCCTCAAAGAACACAAGATATAAATAATTTATGGTAATCTACACCTCAAGTTTTAATTTTAGCAAATTGTTTCAGTGGAAATTCTATCACGGTTACTAATGTGAAATATAATAACACATTCAGTGGCGTAGGACTACCAGACAGGCAACAAGTCCAGACCACTGAAAGAGTTGGTGAGCATCGCAACTTAGTTTCAAATTCTTGTTGTATTTTCTTTCAAGGTATCCACTTTCACCAATTTATGTACAATCATAACTTTTGATTATATAGCCTATCCGTGTTTCTATGACTCGCATAAATTATCTCAGACAGATATTACACTCTGAGATCCTTCCTGACATCATAGCATTCACAATGGCCAAAGTAACCAGATTTAGACCTCAAAATTCCAAATATGAAGGTTTCCCTTTGCATTATATGTTATATATGGTTGTTTACCATAATTAAAAATTCCATCAGAGACATCACATTTCTTATCTTCCACACTTGTTGATCTACTTGCAAGACACATGTAAATAACTCTCCTTGATATCCCTTATTAATGTTTGAGGAATTAGCTCCAACTATAATGATGCCAACATCCTTTGGCAACACCTACGTGACATGGACTCGTATCCCCCGACTAGATAAATTTATTGCTCATTTGCAACATTAGGGAAACAAATGCAAATGCACAGAATCTCATCTATCATAATGCAAAGCCTTTTGAGCCATCTTTTCATGAAGCTTATTATGCACTCAAGTTTCTCTCTCTTGGGATTCCATTGCAAAATATGCCCTTCTTTTAGTTAAAAGACCTCCCCCCCACCCGAGACACCACTTTAATAGATGACTAGAAAAGAGTACACCATGTAAATGCTCCTTCTTGATATACCATGTAAAAGGCACATGCTGAGATCTAGCTCCAATTATTTATTAGCTATCACCTCTCTAGTCTTGTTCATCCATTTGTCCTGTTTTCCTTAAAACAAGCATGAAACCATGCGACTTACTGATTTCCCCACAGACATCTAATGTGATGTCATACATATCGTACCCCATTATTGCCTTGAATTCATCATTATATGTACAAGGAATTGACCGTCACCACTAAGAAATATTATAATTCATGCAATACAATTTTGATGCATGTTTCTGCTGTATCTAGATTAAGGCTGCAAATGGGTCGGGTCGACCCGGGACCCGACCCGACCCGACCCGCTTTAGACCCGACCCGACCCGAATTTTAGGACCCGCGGGGCCGGGTCGGGTCGGGTCCACCCAATCTTGATCCGGGACCCGACCCGACCCGTTACTATATAAAGCTAAATGCCTAAATCCTGCCTTCTCGCCTTCGGCCGCCCACGTGGTCCTACTCAAGCGCCGTACTGCATTCTCCAGTCCACTGTCCATTCTCCATCAGTCCGTCGTTGTCCGTCTCCATTCTCTCGATCTCTTCTCTAGAGACTTCTTCCCTGGACGCTGGTTCTCTTCCCCTATTCCACTTACCATCCGATCTTTCATCCTTGAGGGTTTTGAGGTTCTTCGGTTCTTCCATCCACCGATCACTATAGGTACTCCATGAGTCTGTCCATCTCTATTCTCTTCTCTAGCAACTTCTTCTCTGGTTCTCCGCCACATTCCATCTAGTCTTTGAGGGTTTTGAGGTTCTTCAGTTCTTCCATCCACCGACCCCCGTTCCTTAGGGTTTCCAGGTTTTCTTCTATTGACTAAACTACTAGCCTACCCATTCACACCTTTGCCGCTTCCATCAACTGATCAACCAACTCCGAGCGGTGAGAGCCTAAAATCTTGCTGCATGGGAAAGATTGACCTCTAAGGCTCTAAATCCCTCTAGATCGACAGACTCCGAGCTTCTTTCCTCAACGATCTAGTCTTCCTCAAACCCTAACTCCCTCAAAAGTTAAAACCTCCATCAGCTTCTTCAAGATACCTCATCTCAAAGACTAAAACCCTTTCTATTCCGATTTCTCTCCTCTGTCTCTTGATTTTCCATCCTTTCAGCAAGAACTAGAGAATCTCCAAGGAAGAGAAGAAGAAGATGCACGGTAAGATCAACTTCTTTTTTATTTTTCATCTTTTTATATTTTTTCTCTCTCTTTTTTTTTCTCAATATAGTTTTGATTTGCTCGATCTACTGCAGTGTGGTGTGGATCCCTCTGCGAAGAAAGACTGGTAAGAGTGGTGCTGCAGCAGCCACTGTGGCTCCTTCCATTTCCACTGCCCTGCAGCCCAAAAAACCAAAAGAAAAAGCTAAGCCACTATCTCTTTTTTTTTTTTTAGTTCGTTTTCTCTTAAAAAAATAATCTTACTATTTATGAAAATGTTAATTAATTAATTTGAGTTTTTTACCCGATTTCGGATGGGAAAGGGGAGGGGGGCCGCCCATATCTTTAGCCGTCCCATCATCATTAAGGGCGACATGATATTCGCCACGTGTCATAGATGCCATTTACCCGGACCCGACCAGATCCGGACCCGACCCGACCCGAATGACCCATCGGGGTAGGTATGGACCCGACCCGACCCGATCCGTTTTTCAACCGGGTCGGGTCTGGGTCCAAAATTAGGACCCGAACATGCAACCGGGTCGGATCGGGGTCACCTAGGACCCGACCCAACCCGACCCATTTGCAGCCCTAATCTAGATGTGCCCACTCTAACTCTTCTATATACATAGTCTATATATTGTGAAAAAACAATATATTCTTGTAAAGTGTATATCTTATTATAGTAATATTGCAGTTCCATGTTTTATTTATATAGGAGATAAAAGTTGAGCTTCAATGTCAGTATTTCGCTGAACATATTTTTAATACAAATAGACCTATAACCAGTTTAAAGTTTTCCACATAAACTAACATGGGTGCACAGTTTGGCATCTCCTTCCATGATGTTAAGGTGCAAAAATCTCAACGTGTCTTTTGTCACTTGGTGATTCCTCAGCATATTTCTTGGTATAAGGGCAGATTTTGCTATGGCCGCTAGCAGACGCCAGTAAAGGAATGTGCATATTTTCCCATTCTTTGAGAAACCTTGGAACCATTCCATTGATCAATTACCTTATATTTTGCAGCTTTATATTGCCCCACATGTTGTGTCTACAGGGGACCATGAAACCTATTATCATGGCAATAACGACTTCACAAGAATATTCTTGCTGTACAAGAATATAAATAATGCCCAAACACCAGAAAATTAATCCCCTGAGGATTTCTTTTCTCCCTCCACTCTCTGTAAAAAGACCTCAGATCATGTGAAAGAAGAATGCTGGAGCCCATTAATTTTACTTTTACGGAAAAAAGACATCAAGACACCATAATAACAATCTCTGAAAAAAATAGATACAGTACATTGAATTCTATGAAGAGGAAGGTGACCAAAAGAACAGCTTCAAACATAATCTAAAAGAGGGCCATATAAGGGGGGGGGGATTTATGCCTCAGTAGCATTATGCAAAGAAAACGTTCTAAAAGGATCATAGGATGCATTCCTTATGATTCTTTAGTTGTCCTCTATCAATCACCAGAGCACTAGCCACAAGGTAGAGCAGAGTTGTAAATGAGCTTAAGAGCCTCAAGCTCAAAGCCGTCGGTTGGTTAGGGTGTACTGGAGGGAAATATCATACCCACTAGTTAAGCAGCCACTCACCATAATTAAAGTAAAACCAAAAATGTCTGTTACCATGTTGAGTTATTTACAATTCACCATCAGATGGTGATTAAGTGAATGTGCTGTTGAAAAGGTACTGCATAAAACCTTACATAAACTACAAAATGAGTCAAATGTATCCAGGCACGAAGTAGGTAAACAAAGTCATCAATGATACTTGCCTAGTTTGAGCAATCATAATTACCCTATTGCCACTAAAGGCAAGCAAGTGGGCATTTGAGCCTAGATGTTTCGCCTCTTTTAGTCATGTACTTATGATGCTCATTTAGGCAAATGGTCCAAAAGCTCCAACTGGTAGGCATATTATACAGCTTGTAACATTTGAGTGTTCATCTGGAGAACCCAATGTATATGAATGCACAAATTAAAACCTTTTCTCTTGGATCTAATAAACTTTAAGGTTGTGTAGACATGTCAATTAACAACGTAGTTTCTTTCATCCAACTAATAGCAAAAAGCATCAGTGCAGATGATAGCCATGCTAAAAATTGCATCGTGTTGTTAATTATGCTTGGCCACATTACCATAGATAACAATATTATATTCTGAATGCTACCATTGGGCATCCTACTGTTCAAAAATTTAATTAGCCATCTTTTAAAATGAATGTCCACTCTGAGTAGTCAGTCATAAAAAAACTCATTGGCATATATAGGTCAATAATAACACAGAGAATTTATATACAAATTCATTGACTTCAAAATGTACTAGAAGGCCACAATGAAGTAATACATGATACACGTGCTCGACTCACGATGAAATAAATAAGAGGTCGTGATGCACCATAAGTAGCCATATGTATACATGATACACTCAGCAGTCAGCACTCATCAAAGGGCCATGATAACCCTCTATATGCTTGTTGATCTGTAAGCAGATCATGTAGATCTACTAGTATAAGACACCTACCACATGGAATACCAGAATAATTAGAAGGCACCATGGGGACTCAGAGACTCAGAAAAACTTGTCTGAACTGCATAACAGTGAGAAGATTCCAGACTCTAGGTAAGTAGCAAAGTTTGATGAAAATGTCTATGCTTTGAGACATCATATATGTGTCTATGTGTGCATGTATTTGTATTATTTATCAAAACAACATAGTTGACAAGAAGACAGCATGTAAATGTAGAAAGAAGACATTTAATCTTCCTTTACAACTTTAATAGCTGATTCTGTATTTCTGTATAATTCAGGAGTAACTTTATCCTTTCCGTGTCAGGGGATCTCATTACATCTCTACTATGACTGCCCCATTACCATGAATTTTACAACTGTCGAATTGCATTAGGTAAAGAATGAAAAAGCTACCTACCTAAGATACATCCAGGGAAAACATCAGCTTCAAAAGTTATGCCCAATATTACTACCAATTACAAAAGGGCAACTCAAAAGCATTCTTATTGTGATCTTACAACACAATGTAATATAAAATGACTTATATTTCGTGTGAGCTCCTAATTTAAAAATAGCCAGTGGGGAAATGTGCCAGTTAGGAAATTGCGTTATCTAATGTCAAATGGTTCCTACCTATGTATTGGTTAGTGATGATGGTTGAGAGTTTTTTGGTGCAGATAGAATAATAGTTATATTGTGTACATGCTATTAGATATACAGCTTCAGTTGTTATCTGTTGATGTGTCTTCCGTTCTTTCTATGAGTTGGCATGCCTTAAATGCATAGAGATTATTCATAGTTGCACTGTAAACGTATTGTGATGAACATTTGTGAGGGAAAGTGTGGTAAGTGTTTCTTGGTTCATTTCTTAACGAGAAACTTGCATTTGCTTCAACGAATGATCCTCAAGTCGCACAGTGCATAGCCTCAAATTGTTGGCCTTGGACCATCACACATGACAAAATATGGATTCTCAGTATCCAAGCATCCAATCAAACTGTTATTTTGAATCACTATGATGCAATGAAGTCTTACATTCATAAATAATAACCAACAGAGCTTCAACAAAATCTGATGACCAAGCTGGCACTTGTTGCTCAAAAAGTTGTTTGCTTGAATTACAACCTTTTGGTTGTTCAAGTTTGTTCTAACAGCATCCATATCTACTGCTTTTATTGTAGTTTAATTTTGTCAACCCGCTTCTTTATAAGAGGGCTGTGTCCATTACAGTGACAAAACTGAACAATGCTGGTGGAGCATTGTGATAGGATCATAACAAGAGATGAAAGATAAAGGCGATCTACTTTTGAGTTGAGTTCTTGAATTCCATTTCCTTTATCCTGAAGAGCAGCATCCCAGTTTTTGAAGATGTGATAGTTCTATTTTATTGTAAAACACATCTGATATGTTTTATCTTCCAAATCAAACCTTACATTGAGAACTTTGCTTACCACCAAATAAGCATTTCAGTAAGCCACAGGCACCACCAATAATTAGCAATGCTACGCAGAAGACGAAAAAAGTAACATTTAGAGCAACATGTAAACAAATGAAAATGGATCATACCGGTTTGATCATGGAATTGACCAAATCATCAAAAAAGCTGCAGCCACTAGAATTGAATCCACCCAGCGATTTAGAAATCTCCAAAGTAGAATCCTCCTTAAAGGTCGGCTGGATATTGGTGGTTGACTTATCAATCTTGCAATTCTGTTCAGGAACTGGAGCAATAAAATTTGTTTGGCCAACCCCATTTATGTCCAACTTTTTGCTTAGATAACCGTTGTTCAGTCTCTGATTCTCAGCAATAGAATCAACTATAAGCTTACTTGACAATGAAGAATTTGAATAAGAATTGAATATAAGATTAGGTTCATGAATATGGTCTTGATTTGCCTCCTTTGATTTCTGTTTAGTGGTGCCTGCACTTCCGAAGTTCAAGAACTTTGAGTCTTCCTCTATAGCTGAAGGCATTAGCATCGTGTTCCCACCAAGAGAGCTGGCTTGGCACTGCACAAGTCTTCCAGTGACAGCATCATGCGGAGGTGCCGCTACTACACTGCTGGAAGAAATATTCAGACGATTTCTGTCTATGTGTGAAACTACTGGAACACTGGCTCCCATATTAGCTAAGTCATTATGATGAAAAGGGGCATTCATAGACAAAGTGTTGGATGTATAGCTGGTTAATGGAACAGCATCCTGCCAGGTGTCATTACATCTACCAAGATCAGGCAAATGGGAAGAAACACCAACACTCATGTGGAAAGGGTCTGAGCTCATGGATGGTATTCCTACAGAAGAGTGATTGCCCAGCCCCTTTGACTGTGTATGCTGCCGATATGCTTGTGATAACAATGGGCTGTTTGTTACATTGACAAATGAGTTACTGGAGCTGCCAGTAGCCAGTCTAGCACCAGAGAAACCACCAGGTAAATGGATACTTGCTTCCTGCATCCTCTTGTGTTGTTGCAATTGGTCTAATTCCATTGTTGTGGGCATCCCCTGGAGCAACTTCCCATGTTGGCTTCCTGGTACACTAATGTGCTGAAGCTTACTAAGATCATTGATGGGATTGTTTGTGTTGCAATGGGTATGTTCAGGTTGAACTATTCCTGAGGTAGCAAAACCACGCAGTCCATATCCAGCCGGATTTGTTCTACTTAGCACTCCATTTGTTTGGAAAGATGAAAGGGCTGGTAGCTGACCAGAAGCAGCCAATGCATGAAAATTTCCATATCCGTCCAAAGAACCGATATGTAAAGAGGAGGGGTCTCTCCCCCCAAAAGCAGCAACCATGTTAGCTTGTTGGCTTGCCACAGCACTGAGTCTTTTGAGGTAGAGCCTGTACTTCTGCAATTAGAACATTTGCAGTCAGCTTCAAAGCAGGAACACAGTTACCTACTCAGAGATGATACAATATGAATGGGAGATGGGCAGCTATATAACCCAATTGGAGCACTATGGTTATCAAATATGCTCTTTTCTTCAAAATATTGCTCCTTCATTACACTAAACATTCAAGAGGACTTGACTAATTGGACATTAGAACAACATCTACTAATGTCCAGGACATCATCAAGTACAAAAAGGCCCTATTTATCAGGATAACAGTACAGGAATTTTTGGCAGTGTTTACCTCAATACCAGCATAGCATGCCAATTCAAAAAAAAAAAAAAGAGAGGGGGAAAAGGAAATCGACAACCAAAACAAATGGAGTACCTGTAGGTGGCTTGCAACATTTTCCCTTGTGAGCTTTTCAACATTCATCAGATCAAGTATTCTCTTAGGCACAGCCTCTGTAACAGAAAGATAAACAGAAACATCAAGCACAAACTTTTCAGTAACATTCAGTCCATCCCTAAAACAGGAAGTGACAAAAAACAGTTGTGGCAGGAAAGATCTTACTGTCAATTCCCAACTGATTGACAGCAGCTACAAATTTTCGATGCAGCTCAACGGACCACACAACCCTCGGCTTTTTCTGAGTGGACAGTTCTTCATTCTCATGCATGTTTTCCTGACCATCATCTTCATCATCCTCATTCTGGTCCTTCCTCTTTCTGTTGAGTTTCCCGCCATGATCAGATGATCCACCAGTAGTCTGACCCTGCTGGGCCTTATCGGAATCATCCCCGTTATCATAATTATTATGATCTTTGCTATCAAATTTCCTCCTCCTAACCACATGCTGCCATATGTTCCTGAGTTCTTCAATCCGAACAGGTTTCAAAAGATAGTCGCAGGCACCATGGGCTATCCCCTTCATCACTGCTTTGGTCTCACCATTGGCCGATAGCACTGTATTACAGATTTTCTTTGTTCAGCAACTGCGTTTACTAACAACTAAAAATTTCAAGATATGACTGACAAAAACTCAATAAATATATTAAGGTACCACAGCGATGCTAAAAAGCACAAATGGAGTATAAAACCATTTTTAATCAAAAATCTTTCTTGTCACTGTTAAACGTATTCTGTCTATAAACCTACTTGTCACTACTCCTGATTAAAGATGAATAAGCTTTGAATTAAAGAAGATCGACAATATCCTCATTATTAGGATGACTGGAAAAACTGAGACAACATCCAAGACTTACTGATGACTGGGAGGTCCATTTCGAGGCCCACAAGCTCCAACAATTTGAAACCATCCATGTCGGGCATATGGACATCACTGATGACCAGATCAAACTTGTCTTTGTTCTCCCTCAGCATCTTCAGAGCCATGATAGCCTGATTAGTCGTCGTAACTACAAGAACCGAATAAACTCTTTAAACGGATCCCAATTGAATTGTAAAAAAGAAAGAAAGAAAGAAAATCCAAACTTGACCCAAATCAAAAATGAAATTAAGACACCACCGTATATATATATATATATATTATAAAGAGACAAAGGAAAACACAACAACAAATTAACATAAACAAGAAATCAAGATCAAATCTTTTCATGTGGGAAATTAATAGCCTGTACCAATTTGTCCCATAATGACAAAATCCGAAACCAAGATCGACAAAATTAAAGAAAGGAGATATTAAGAGGAAAGAGGAGTAAAAAAGATCCAACCTTGATACTGGCATTGAAGCAAAAGAGCCTCAAGCAACCTGAGGCAAATTGGATCATCGTCAACGGCCAGAACCCGCAAGCCGACCGGAAACTGGTCTTTGGGCCCACCTTCTCTCCCCATGCTCCACTTTCTCTCTTCTGCTGTCATCTCCTCCAATTTTTCCACCCAAAAAGCAAGGAAACAAGAGAAAAACAAAAAAAATATCACCTCGGAACTGCGCTCGGAGCTGCTTCAACTCTCAAAGCACCCCAAGCAACTCTTCACTTGACCTTCTAAACTCCTTTTTGGAACCTAGAAAGAGCTCTAAAGAGAACTCCATGGAAGTGCGAAAGCAATCAAGGGGGAGAAGAGAGAAGAGTAGACAGAGACAGTCGAGATCCCGAGTCCCTTCTCAATACCAGACCAAGAAACACAGCGAAGAGAAGGAAGGATGGAGGCTTTGAAAGGAATCAAGCGAGAGAAGGGCTGGCAGAGAACAGAGATGGAAAGTGTTGATGGAAAGGAATGTTTTACGGGAATTGGAAGGGAGTCAAATAGGGAAAGCAACAACAGAGCTTGGTAGAGATGGAGGGACCTCAATGGAAAACCTCTCTCTCTCTCCTTTTTGTAGTTTGAACTTCTTGATTTTTTTCCCCCTGCAATCAATGAGCACCCAAGCAATAATTTCCTGAACAAATAGAAATCCTGGGATCTAAGGGAGCTAATGAGCCAAAATTAAAGGAGGATGGCTTTATTTCTTTTTGGCAGCTTTTCCTTACTATGTTATCAATGCATCATGCCCCATGAGCCATACTTATAATTTTTTTAATGCCAATGAGATGCTATAATTAACAAGGAGAGACAACTCTTTTTATGAGCACTACATGGCAATTATACTGTTATACATCCCTTTCTGTGAAAGTAATTTATGGCAAATGCCAGGAATCAGCAGTGCGTGGGATGGTGACAGAAATTTCCAATTGCTAAGATGCAAAGGTAGAGTGTGCCGTGTAAGTCTTTCTGTGGAACAAAACCTTGTATAAACACTGGATAGTTTGATTAGACAATTAAATATTTAAATGATATCATGGCAGGCGACATGATCACTCTATTGGGCGGTTGTTGATCTCTTGATGCAGGCATCAGGTTATCGAGTGCTTCATGATTGATGATGAGATTTTGTCATTTTTGATTCCGGGGGGATTTAGTGGGACTTATAATTAGGATGATTAGAATTAAATCCATGAGTTGGACTCGCCACTTGCCTTAATGAGGCCTTTCTGGGCGTCCCTATCCTTTTGTCAGTTTGTGCGGCAGTGGAGGCTTCATAAGCCCTGCCCATTGTCCTCGTTGAAGTAGGTTCATATCTTCTTCCCTACTAGTGCTCTGCCTTGGCTTCTTTTGCGCCGTGGGCCATGCCATGGCCAGCATTAAATGCTATGGCCTAGTTTTTTTTATCACCATCATTATATAACTCTTTTTTTTCTTTAAAACATATTATTAAAAATTGTTTGCCAGCTAAATTTGTTTTCTAATGACTTGTGCATCATAAAATAGTGTTTTTATCCTCATGTATACTATTTAATCATTAGCATGATGGAGTGAAGAGCCTGCCATGTTTAGCAGAATTTTTGGACCGAAATTAGTAGTTCCTGTAAATAAGAACTCTCTGTTACATCACAGTTATCGAAAAGATAAAAAATCAATTTACATAAATAAATATTGGTGCAGCATGAAGTTATTCTTATTGTAGGGTTTTTGTCAAAGTGCTTAACACATCGCATGATATTTGGTAGCGGCATCTTACTATGTTCATGTGCTATACATAAATTTTTGTTCTCTACATTAGTATAGATGGATTGTTGCCTGATAAATGATAGCTTATTCAATCAAAAGTTCCTCTAATCATCTGTATAAAAGTCAAGTAGCGTTCATCCTATTGATATTTTTTAATAAATTAGACCGCAAACACTTCCACTACAATAAGCTAAAATTAGAATAAACATATCTAATTATTAATTTATAATTCTTTGCTCTCCTATGGAGTCCAGACCCACTTTCCAAAGAAGATGGCAAGAAATAATACAAAGTCGTACAAGAGTAAATGGTTAAAAATAACAAAGGAGTAGATGTGTATAAATAGTAAATTTAGAAAGGAAGAGAAGAAAGTATACACCCATGGTACCTTTTTTTTTTTCTTTGAGGGGGAGGAGGTGATGCTAGGGTGATGGTTAGTAATCCTTGCACGCAAATAAGAAAGGAGTGAAGTTGGTTGGAATCATTACATTACTCGCTAATGGAATTTCCCAGAGTAAACTTTAGAAGCGTGAATCCCATTCCAATTTCCAAACGGCATGTTTATAGGAAATACATAGTGGAAAATTCCGCTACGGCAAGAGTTATTTGTCTACGTGCATCACCCCTCTTATCCAAATGGAAGATACGGGCGTACGATTCCCCGCCTCTCCTTCCATTTATTATTCTCCTCTCCGTCGTGACGATATCATCCATCGCTCATACGATGGAGAGGGGTAGCGAGACTAGCGGCGGGACCGTAAATAGACGTCGATCACGAGGCCGTGCCCTCCGCATGTGCGCGTTGCGTGATGCCGGGACGCATTAATGGAATAAATAACGGAAGGAGGAGTCGCCCGTGAGGACGCGTTTCGGCTGGCGAATGGCCGGCCCTGTCCATTGGTGGGGCCCGCCTGAGATCAGCTGACGAGGACGACGCCGACGAGTTAGGGATCCTCGCTGGCTTCCTGCGGGATTCGCTTGTCCGCTTCGCCTTCCTGTTACTCGTCGAAACGTGTCCCGACTTCGATGGATGATTGCTTCTCGGCTGTTGGATCCGGATTCAGCCTGGATACAGCTGGGAGCGGCATAATGATCGTCTTTTAAATGCGATCATGGACAAACAATATGCGGGAGGTCAAATATCTACATGCCCACCACCCATGCCTACATTTTTGGGGCGCCAAACGAACCCAGCAGCCAAATATCAGCTCGGGCTAAGCTTGGGATGGGCCCGGGTCAGGCTAAGTTCGAAGATGAAATCGGGGTGCCCACTATCTTCTTTACTTTTCAATCTTTGATCGGATGCGCTATCTACGGCACTTTGGCGTGCTGCGAAGACCTAAAGTTTGGAAGCCTACATATTGGAGCCAGATTCTATTCAGATATCACATCTTGTATTTGCCGACGAATGTATGCTCCTGGTGCGGGCTATGAGGAGAGCAGCCTAGAAAGTATGGAGAATTCTGGAGAGATACTGTGCAACCTCAGGCCAGCAGGTTAATTTGGCCAAGTCGACCATCAGCTTCAACCCGAAAACCAAGCAGCGCAAGTGAAGGCAACCATCAAGGAGATTCTGGGTGCGGGAGAGCAGAAGGGCACCTTGAGGTATCTAGGAGTTCCAATTACAGGTCGCCGACTTCGTGGCATGCAGAGACTACACCGAGGTAGAACTGAGTATCAGATGCAAGCTCGAGGGATGGCAGGTGGATGCATTATCGATGATGGGTAGAGTGACCTTAGTTCGATCGGTTCTTAGTTCGGTACCGGTCTATTTGATGTCCAGTACTTCAGTGCTAGTAATGTTGTTGCGGCCCCTAGAGCAGATACTTAGGAATTTCATCTGGGGCCGACAGGAGGGCAGAGGGGGCATTCACCTTTTGGATTGGGAGGTAGTATGTCAGCCGGTCAAACGGAGAGGTCCAAGGATCCCCTCACTCACATCTAGGCGGGGGGTGCTGATGGCGCGGCATGCGGCCAGGTACATTTTGAAGCCTAACAGTCTGTGGAGTTTGTTTATGAGGGTCAAGTATGGTGTTCACTCTAGGGCGATAGGCTTCCAAGTAGGGTGCCATATCTTCTTCATTTGGAAGAAGATATGCTCTTATGCTCTGAGGGTGCTCATGGAGAACAAATGGGTGATTGGTGATGGCATTCCATTGCTATCTTGGAGGATAGTTGGTTGTCTGAGATGCTACTTTGTAAGGTGCCGACCTTGTTTAATTCAACAAAACTAGAGAGCTGCAGAGTTAGTGACTTGATCATCCTAGGGGAGAGCATGTGGAATGAGATGCGGATTAGGGAGGCTTTTGGGGAACAGCTAACAGAAACGATCCTGAATATCTTGATACCATTGGGGGACGTCGGATAAACTGGCCTGGGTGGCCACAGGTAGGGCAAGGTGTGGGCTGCGGACCTACAAGCGACAATTGGAGGGGATACTACTCGACAGCTAGATAGTAGATGGATTTGGAGAATGTGTATTCACCCCCGAGTGGCCTTGTTCATATGGAAGGTGGCTTGGGGGTGTCTGCCAACCAGGAGTGTATTAGTTGGGAGAGGAGTCAGGATTGCCCTGACGTGTGGTTGGTGTCCTAATGTGGAGGAATCCATTAGCCATGTTTTGTTGGGGTGCCCGCAGGTAGTACAGATTTGGAAGAGGGCTTCCCTCCCCCTGCCTGAGTCCATCCGCTCTGCAGAGGAGTTGCTGCACCAAATTCAGGATGCCATAATCTTTAAAGACAAGTGGGTTCCCTTGAGGAGTATTGTAGAGAGAGTCTCTATCTAGGTCGCTGAGTTTGCCAGGGCTTCCTTGGAGACTTCACTCTGCTATTACAATGCCCAGATTCATTCTTGTTTCTTAGGCCCCCCCACCCCTGGCTATATCAAGGTAAACTTCGATGGCAGCACAAATGGTGCTGGTGGTAGAGCCGAGGTGGAATTTGTGATCAGGAGCCATGACATTAGGTTGATTGTTGTTGGGGGACGAAGCACCGGTGGACCGACAGCCATTGGGGCAGAGCTCAGGGCAGCTTAGGAAGGCATCACCTATACTAGGCAAGTTTTGGGGGCGGAGCGCATAATCTTTGAGGGGCACTCAACCTCAGTGATCGAGAGGTTACAAGGCGGGGGGGCAAGGGGATGGTGAAAACCCTTTGATCTGTGACTTATTTCAGATTGTGGAGGACTGCAGTACCTTCCAGGTTGTATATGTGTATTGCGAGGCGAACAAGGCGGCATACTAGGTCGCCGCCTTTGCTGCCCAACATTCAGGAGAGGTCCGTTGGTCTTATCAAGGAGCTATCCCTGCACGGCTTCTTTATCTTCTTTCTCATGATTTTGCTGGTTGTATTCATGCTAGATTGATATGAGTAGCCGTTGCACAAAAAAAAATGTTCTTTCTAAGCTTGAACCTGCAATTTAGGCTCAAAATTAATTTCATGCCAAGCAGAAGAGTGCCTGGCTGATCGAGCTCACCTTGCTAAGGTTCGATATATACCACTTACACATAAGTTTTTGGTGCCTTAGAATCTAAGATCCAATGGTTGAGGAGAATTGAGACTTATGGCTCTAAGCCTCCAACATATAAGATCCTGACCTCTACCATCACTACCTCCCTCACCCATCCCATAAACCTCTCATCGCCGATCACTACACCACCTCTCCTCCCCTCCACACTGCTGTTGGGTCAGGGATAAATCTTTCATGTGAAAAAAAATGATTCGCCCTCCTTCATGTGAATCACCATTGGATCACCCACCACACGAATCTCGATGCGCTCTAAACTCCATTCATCCATCTATACTAATCTCGAAGTTACTAGTGAATGATCCAATGGCAGACTTGTGTGGAAGATGCGCCATGTATGACACATGAGGGCACCTTGTTTGATGGCCATCCATCTTCTGATGGCGGCCATAAGCATTACATTGGACTCTACAATGCAAACCGTGCACCATAGAGGATTTGTGTTCAAAAGATACCCCCCAAACTCATGGCCGCCACCACCTCTCCTCACATATTGCCACCACCACCTCTTCTCTCGTAACCTCATATGCTCCCATGAACCATGAACCCCCATCTTCTGCTCTCTACTATCCCATTCTATGAAGTAACCTACTCGACACCTCCACATCTCCTAGCCTGGCGACACTGTCCCCTTTCCTTCTACGAGCTCTCCTAGAAATCCTAATCCTAATTCTTCTCTCTTCCCCCTTACTCTCGAGGTTCTAGCTAAGGTGGCAAACGAGACTATGCCCCCCCCCCCCCCCCCTCGAGATGAAACCTTGCCAATTTAGATCCCTAATTCTTCGCTCTCTATCCCTCTCTCCCCCTCCCTCTATTGACTTTCATGGATCTCATTGTGTGAACGCTTTTAGCAACTCTATATAAGTGAATAGATGGTCGTGTCTTTGAAAGAGAGGACAAGATCAATCCTAAACCAAAATCGAATCAATCTTTAATTCAAGCTTATACTAAGCTTTAGTTCAAGTCATTATTTTGGACTGATGCTTGAATTGATTTCTATCTTAACTTAAGATTTCAAGCCATTTGTGTAAACTCATGCTCGGCTAGGTTCGAAGTTAGGTTTGAATTGAGTTAAACACAGTAATTTTAAGAAATAATAATATCATATGTTGATAGTGTAAATCAAATAATAAGGATATATTATTATTATCATTGATTCTTAATTTTCATAAATCAATGATTACAAAGATTGAGAGAATATTTTTCAAAAAGATTTAAACAATAAAGAAAATCTATCATAGAAAATTTTGAATACTACAATCCTTTCTTATTTCACTCCTCGCTCAATTCTTTAATCCCTTATGATAGTCAAGACTTGATAAAAATGTATGGAAAGTACGTGGCTTTTTAGTGAAGTTTAAATTCATTTCAGCTGCATTATGAAAACCATGTCAACATGGGACATTGAATAAAAACTAAAAAGATCTATTTTTTTTCTGTTGCCACTAAAATCTGAACTAAAATGCCGAGGTCGATAGATTACCAAAGTAAAGTAGTGAGGTCGGTTTAGCTCCAATTATAGAGTTGAGCTGATGAATTGCTTGAACTCGGATTTAAATTCATTTGCTGACCTCTAGTCAACCAGAAATTAGAAAAAAAAAAAGTCCACTTGTTGGAGTTTTTCGATTGAGGGACCCTTTGATGCTTAAGTTAGCCGGACTTTAGTAAAACAATAAAAATTTTGAGGTAGAGGCAAAGTTTCTAAAGATAGTGTATAGAGAAAATATATCTAGGGATCCTCATTCATCCCCTTATATAGAGAGGGGTCATCATCCATTATCGAGATTAGTGAGACACCTTGGCTACTCGATAATGGGTGCTAGGTCATGCACATGGGTAGGATTAACTATTTTGATCATGTTGTAATGAACGGTCAACCATAATAAGTCATAGATGCTTTTGAGTTCGTGGTTATGTTCTTAATGGATATTAATTGCCTTTAAATGAACTTAAATGGTAGGCACATGGCTCTTCTCCATTGTACGATTTGATCAGGGCGTCACTTCGATAAGCAATAATGTTAAGCATTTCATACAAAACCTAGGTCAGGCACTTCAGCCTATACCAAAGGCAGATTGACAAATATATACCATATCATTTCTTAACAAATTTTTTTCTAGCTTTTATTTTTGCTTAAGAAGATGGTTAAAAAAAACAAGCTAGTATAAGTTCCTTAGACAATCGAATATTTTATTAGATTTTTAATAATAGTTATTAGAAAAAATTAAATGAACAACACATATAATTTACGACAGATTCAGAATACATAAAAATTATGAGAACATCATCTCATGACAAATGATCCCACCATGACCACTATTCTCGCCATCCCTCCAAGCTAGTCGGTGTTTTCCCTCAACGACCATTGTCTCGCCTTCTATCTCTTCTTCCTTTCCCCATCCTTGTGCTTCCCAACCCATCTTTCCACCATTCCTCAGCTATGCGGTCCCCCATCTCTAACCCCTTCCATCTTCCCCCCCTCTCTCTAACCTTCTTCTCACTTATCCCCACCACCGCCAACTCCACCGCCCTTGTCTCCATCACCCAATCATTTGTCTCCACCCTTGTTATCCCCACCACCCCCACCTCCACCGCCTCCGCCTCCACCATTTTCCAATTATTTTCCTCTCATCCCTCTTGATGTGATTGCCGTTGCTGCGGACATCAAAACCAGACCTGACGTAAAACATTAAACAACTGTTGCCGCGTACTATTAATTTTTTTCCCTTACAATGGATGGCCATACAGTTCTAGCATGGATATACTTGAGAAAATCAGAAAACAACATATCACGGAGTGCTCTAAACAGGTCTCTTTCTCCAACCCACAGTCTTCTCCAAGTGATCAGCCACGTACGAGGCCACCCAATCCGTGATCTCATTAACCTCTCTGTAAATATGTCCGATATGGAACACATCGCCTCTTATCATGGCTTGGATGTTTTGGAGTAGAGGGTGGTGCACATCCGCACCACTAGTGTCTCTCTGAATCTATGTGCACTACCGGTGTCTCTCTAAATCTAGCCGATCCTCCTTTAATAGGATCGCTTTGGTCCACAGAATATGCTGTGCATAATCCAGCCCATGCCGCGCATACTGTTGGATGGGAGACACCCAAAAGCTGGTTGTTGGTTGGTCCACATCATCATCGTGCGATCGGAATCGGATGGTCCGGTGCCATTGGATTAGTTTAATAATTCGGCCTCCAATTTTCCGTGCACGAATCTCCAAGCGCGAGCAAAGCTCGCCGAGACCGTAGAAAGGGGATAGCCGAATCCGGGCTCGCGAGAACGTTCGGGTATCGGACACGGCCGTGGTGAAATCCGGACAAGGCGAGGCCAGAAATCAGTCAGTACGTTGCAGGTATTAACTGAGTTTGCGAGAACTGAATGCTTCCATCGGCGGAGGCCGAGATCTAACATCTACATGCCACGCGACAAGGCGGCATCAAAGTATCAAACACTTGGGCTGCCATAGGTTGAACATTGGTGGGTCCTTCACAAGCATTCAAGAGAGGAGGAAATGATCTGGTGATGCTAACTTTAAACATGAGAGTAGTTTTGATTTCTCTCTGGAAAAAAAAATAGAGAATTAATCTCAAATATCCCTACCCACCCATATATCATGGTGAAAAATAGGGATTTGAATCTGGATCCGCTAATACAACTACCATAGAATTTGTAAACTTATCAAGTCAGCACCTTCATATTACAAATATTGAGCGTTCATAGATTCTATAGGGAAACTTCTAATTTTCTCAAAGAGCCTCAATTGGCTTTCAAGAAATTTGTGAAGCCTGGTGCTTCAAAATGTATCATTCTGCATTGAAGTCATAGAGTTTATAATTTATCTACACAAAATATGTGATGATAGAAAACAAAAAATCTAAATAAATCTCTAGCATAGATTCCACAGCAATATTGCATGATGAGTGTTAATGTGTGAAATAAAGGATGTTTTTCGTTGAGAACCCTGGAAAAGCCACCACCTAGATTTGAACCTAAGGTCTCTCTAATATGGATAGCAGGGATGCCAATATTGACAATTTAATTTCTGTGAAACTGCAAAGATATTTTAAGGGCAATTCTAATTTTATAATAAAAGATTTTCAACGCATAGAATGGCCTCAATAGAAGTTTAAAAAATTAGCATACATCTAAGTTGTTACTTAATATATCTATGTTAATATATATATGGTGGCATACAGTTGTAGGTTGCATGAAATATAGTTCCTCCACAAGGAACCAATTGTACAAGAAACCTTTTATCTACTTTTTTTTCAACTATCATTAGTAGCCTATTTAGGTATAATCAATTCATCTATCCATGCATAGGGACGTATTGACATACATGTGTATGAATATATGTATGTACATATCTATAGGTTTATCTGGAGGTCCGTATTTGTATCTTTAGATGCTTGTGTTTTATAGATTAAATGACTAGTACTAATCTAACTCATCAAGCTGAGTCTTGGGGTTGAGCTCAAGGCAACCTCTAAGCTAACCATGCCCATTTGACTAACTCATGGATATCCTGAAGATTAAAGGCTTCATTTGACAAAGCTTTTAGTGGGTTAGAAAGTGCTTTCTAGCTCCCCAAAAGTACTTTTGGAAGGCAAAAAATTAGTAAGCTGATTTAGCTTGGCCACAAAGCTGAAAACGTCTATTTAGAAAGAGCTTTATGTTGGAGCTTCTCCCTAAAAGTACTTTCTCACTAATGTTGGAAAGTTGTTTTTATTTTAATATTTTTTTTTGATGACCAAAATATCCACCAACAAATCTCATGATTACATCTTATATTATATCATATCATAATATATTATTATATTATAAGAATAATATAACATATTCTTGCAATCATAATATTATATTATTATAATAATAGTATTTATATTATGATAATATAATATATTATTATTATTATATAATAAGCTATTAATAATGTAACAAGATAATATATTAGATTATATTACATTATTTAATCTTCTATTATATGATTACATTATTATAATATTATATTATTATATTATTATAATACAAACATATAATATTATATTACAATAACATAATTTAATATAGTAATATTTAGTAATAATAGAATATTATTATACTATAATATATTATATTATATTTTATTATAATATGTCAGTATATTAGATTCTAATTCATTATATTATATTATATTATATTATTATATTACAATATTATTATATAATATTACATTATATATTTTGTTATAATTATAATAATATTATATTATAGTAATATTGTACTATTAATAATATATTATTATATTATATCATATTATGTTATATTATAATAATATTATATAAAATAATAGTATTTTAATATGTAATAATATATAATATAATATTATATTATACTCTACTATGCAATACTATGCAATATCTTTTATTGTTATTTTATCATACTAAAAGCACTTTTTCAGTTTACCAAATATATATTAAAGCTTTACATCACTTTAGAAATGTAGTTACCAACAGCAAATAGCCTTCTATAAGAATTCTACTTTCAAAAGCTTTACTTTCCAAATGTTCTCCTTTTGAAAGCTCTACCACCAACAGCAATTCCAAATAAGACCTTATTTAGCAAAGCTTTTGAAGAGTTAGAAAGTATTTTTTGACTCTCTAAAAGTATTTTTGGATGACATAGTGGTATTTAGTAAAAAAATTTGGAAACAGTTTTGGCTTTGCTAGAAAGCCGAAAAAAGTCTACTTGGTAAAAGCTTCGTATTGGTGCCTCTCTCCAAAAGTGCTTTCTTGCTAATGTCGAGAAAGCTGTTTTGATTTTAATAAAAAATTTTAGTTGATAAAAATACTCATCAATAAATCTCATAATTACATCTTATATTATACCATATCATATCATAGTATTATACTATAAATATAATATAATAATAAATTAATATATTATTATATTTTATTATATTATAATTATATAATATAATCTATTATATTATGTCTTGTGATATCATATCATATCATATTATGTTCTATTACTATGCTATAAATATTTAATATTATATTATATTATATTATACTATTATAATAATATATTATATTATATTATTATATTATATTGTATAATAATAATATTATACAATATAATAACATTTTAATATATTGTAATATATAATATTATATATTATTATACTCTACTATACAATGCTATGTAATATCTTTTATTGTTATTTTATCATACAGAAAGTACTTTCTTATTTTAGTTATCAAATATATTTTAAAAAGGTTTCATAATACTCTAGAAATATAGTTACTAAATAACAAATAACATTTTGTAAAAACTCTACTTCTCAATAGTTCTACTTTCAAAAATTCTAAAGGCTCTACTGCCAATAATAATCCCAAATAGATGTCGATTCTTGGGAATATGCATACACAAAGTAATCTTATCTGGTTGGCGGAACTATATTGTAATTTAAAGTTAGTTGATCATGCTTCAAATAAAAAAGTAAATTTAATTAATATAAAAGAAATAAGATTGAAAAAACTATCCATATTGTGGTTATTCTATTTATCTCCTATGTTATTTTATCTTCCCTCTAGCCTTATCTTAGATTTCCTAGATGTAAGTATTGATTCAATGTATAGTCTTTAGATTCTTTGCTTTCTGAAGTCACCTGGCACAACTTTGCTTGATTATTTTAATCGGTTAGTGGGTCAGGAAGGCATACAACTTTGGGCGAGTTTTATAATCGGCAAAGTTGGAGCTCAGCTAAATTAGATGTCATCACTTTTAAGGTGGGGATAAGCCCCACTCAACCCTCCTATTTTGATATGCCAAAAATCTTTTACTCCATTACATGGATCACTGTTCAGCAAAAGATCGCTTCCTCGTTATGCCCTCTCAACTATATATGCATGTTAGGATTATAGAATCCTACCTCAAAAGAGAAGGGAAACTTTTTACCAAAAGAAGAGAAGGGAAACTAAAGACATTAACTTGTTGACTCGAGGGTTGCATGTGATCTTCGATATGCGGCCCATTTGTCATCCTCAGGGATCCACGAGTGTGAGCTTGATAAGTGTGGGCGGCACTATCAAGCATTAGCTAATAGAATAACGGGATATATCCTATGGCCCTGGAAGAGAGAGAGGACATAATGTGGTCATGTTACTTTGGAGTCCACGAAGCTAGCATTCCCATACTTTTATTATTTGTTTCTAATTAGCTCTAAGACACGTCTTCTTTATATGAGAGAGAGAGAGAGAGAGAGAGAGAAGAGAGAGAGAGCAGAGGGAGAGTATACGCGATGGTCCATAGTTACGTTTGGAGTCCAATAAGCTAGCATCCCATGCTTTATATTTATGTTCTACTTAGCGTCTAAGACCACGTCTCTTTCATATCGAAGAGCGAGAGCAAGGAAAGAGAGAGAGGGAGGGAGGGAGGGAGGGAGGGAGCGATAGTACCATGGTCATCGTTATCCTTGAGAGTACCATAAGCTAGCTCCATAATTTATTATTTGTTTCTAATTAGTTTAACCACCCTTTTGTTTTATGAGAGAGAGAAGAGGAGAGAGAGAGGAGATCATACTAGCCAACGGTATAGTTACTTAAGAGAGGAGGAGGATATACCCGTCATGTTATTTGGAGTCCATAAGCTAGCATTCCCTTACTTTTATTATTGTTTCTAATTAGCTCTAAGACATGTCTTCTTTATATAAGAGAGAGAGAGAGAGAGAGATACCATGGTCATGTTACTTTGGAGTCCAATAAGCTAGCATTCCCATGCTTTTATTATTTGTTTCTAATTAGCTCTAAGACACGTCTTCTTTATATGAGAGAGAGAGAGAGAGAGAGAGAGAGAGAGAGAGAGAGAGAGAGTATACCATGGTCATGTTACTTTGGAGTCCAATAAGCTAGCATTCCCATGCTTTTATTATTTGTTTCTAATTAGCTCTAAGACACGTCTTCTTTATATGAGAGAGAGAGAGAGAGAGAGAGAGAGAGAGAGAGAGAGAGAGGGAGGGAGGGAGGGAGGGAGGGAGGATATACCATGGTCATGTTACTTTGGAGTCCAATAAGCTAGCATTCCCGTACTTTTATTATTTGTTTCTAATTAGTTCTAAACTGTTCTAACACACGTCTTGTTTGTATGAGAGAGAGAGAGAGAGAGAGAGAGAGGATATACCACGGTCATGTTACTTTGGAGGCCAATAAGCTAGCATTCCCATACTTTTATTATTTGTTTCTAATTAACTCTAAGACATGTCTTCTTTATGTAAGAGAGAGAGGGAGGATATACCACGGTCATGTTACTTTGGAGTCCAATAAGCTAGCATTCCCTTACTTTTATTAATTGTTTCTAATTAGCTCTAAGACATGTCTTCTTTATATAACACACACACACACACACACACACACACACACACACACACACACACACACACACACGGAGAGAGAGAGAGAGAGAGAGAGAGAGAGAGAGAGAGAGAGAGAGAGAGAGATACCATGGTCATGTTACTTTGGAGTCTAATAAGCTAGCATTCCCATACTTTTATTAATTGTTTCTGATTAGCTTTAAGACACGTCTTCTTTATAAAATAATCATGGTTTGGTTTCAATTGACGTACGCTCCCTAGTTCCTTCAAGCACGCTTGCTTAGGCCCTGTTTGGGGGAGCTGTTGGCAGTAGAGCTGTTGGAAGTAGAGCTGTCTGAAGTAGAGCTGTTATAAAAAGCTGTTTGCTGTTTGGTAACTACATTCGTAAAGTGCTGTGGTACTTTGTTTTGTGTTTGGTAAACAAACTGAGAAAGTACTTTTGTATGACAAAATTACCATAAAGGACATTGCATAATATTATACAACAGAACATAATAAAACATAATATAAATTAATACATAAATATACGATATAGTATAATATTATTGTAATATAAAATAATATTATGTTAATATAGCATAATAGTAATATAATTATTAGAGTAAATTAATATTTGGTAATATAACATAATATTAAATTATTTAACATAACATATTAATGTATTATGATATAATGTAATATATATTACATTTATAGTATAATACAATAATAAAAGTATAAAATATTATAATTATTAGTATAAATTAATTTCTCATAATATAACATAATATTAAATTATTTAAAATAACATATTAATGTATTATAATGTAATGTAATATAATACAATATTTATAGTATAATACAATAATAAAGGTATAAATATTATAATTATTATTATAAATTAATTTTCCATAATATAACATAATATTAAATTATTTAAAATAACATATTAATGTATTATAATGTAATGTAATATAATATAATATTTGTAGTATAATACAATAATAAAGGTATAAAATATTATAATTATTAGTATAAATTAATTTTCCATAATATAACATAATATTAAATTATTTAACATAACATATTAATGTATTATGATATAATATGATATTATATTTATAGTATAATACAAAAATAAAGGTATAAAATATTATAATTATTAGTATAAAATAATTTTCCATAATAATTTCCCATAAAATAATTTTCCGCGGTCCAGGGGCTCTTCTTCGTGGTCCACGCTCGAGGAGGACCTCAGCGTGGGCCGCGAGGTTGATGATTAAAAAAAAAACAATATATTGATTTTGGAAGGTATGAAAAATGATTAAAAATTTTTTTCTTCTAAAATGTGGTTCAAGAGATGCATACAAAAATTGAAAAGAAAAATACCTTTTCTTACGGAAGGGAGTCTGATGGCTAGGGTTCTTGGCTCCAGCAGATTTTTAGGTTTATAAAGGGACAAACTATGTAATTATGTTATTTTAATATGGGCATTTTTGTCAAAAATACAGCTTTTCGAAAAAGCTGAAACAGCTTCCTCCCAAAAGCTCCAAATTGGAGCTTCCTCCCAAAAGCTGTTTTCAGCTTCCCGCAAAAGCTGAAACAGCTTTTTGAAAAATTTACCAAACACAGTTTTTCATCTAAAAGTACTTTTGGAGGGCCAGAAAGTGCTTTCTGGCCCTCCAAAAGCTCCCCCAAACAGGGCCTTACACTCTGGATTATATGAGATGAAGAGAATGAATTGGTCTGTACGCGGACTAACATCACACGTCCAAAGATATGTTCAATACAAGATAATACTTCTTTGAAATAGCTTGTGGTGACTATCAGATGCTTCGTCGTGATACAAGCGCATGGAAGGTCGCATGGAGGACGTAACGTGAAGCACATGTGAAAGTGGGTTAGGTCCAACTCAAATGGTTCCAATGTTTCCACGTTTGCTAACTTGACCTCTCTAGCAAATGAGTTCGCATTAGCTAACATCCAAATTGTGTTGAATTTAACTCATTCAACAATACTTTTGGACAGAAATAATCATCCTGAGCTGTATATTTTGATTTAAAAAAGGCTGAAACGAATGGGTGCCCAACCTCGATCCACCCTAAGTTCAGCAAAAAGTCTCATCCCTATGCCCAGCTCGTCCTCATTGAAGATAATATATGCCAGAAACACTATATAGGGTGCCTATAATTCAGAGTCCTTTTGCTTGTGTAGCTCATTAATTGCCATGCATGTGCCGATGGGAGCAGACCAATACAGGCAAACCCAGGTTTGTGCAATCCAAGGTACGATCAAAGGCAGCAGTCCGATCTGCTTCACTCGTGATTCATGAGATCCAAGATTAATTAGCACTCTTAACATAGTTTAAGAGTGTTTCGACATGGTTTGGATCATATGTAAGGTTGGCAAAATGTGACCCAATCCATCAATTAGACCTATGTTCAACCAGCCATAAGCAGATTTAATTAGGTTTGGGTTAAAGAAGATCGAGTTATAAATAGGTCATCCTATTTAACTTATTTAATGTTCGAGTCGGGTTTGGGTTTTAAATATTTGACCCATTTGACCCGTTTAATATGTTTAATATCTAGGTCAGGTTAATTCAAATAACATGTTTAACTTGTTTGAAACCTGCTCAATATGTTTCTATCTTGTTTGAACTAATCAACTTAACCTATTAAACCCGTTAAAAACTTACTTAATCTGTTAAATCTGACTTGATCTGTCTAATAAATGATTATATGGGAAGGATCGGATTGCGTGTTTAATATGTAGGTTGGTTCTGATCTGGATTTTTGATATGACCTATATTCAATTCAATTCCTATCTAATCTGGCCTGATTGCCACCCCTAGGTCCATATGTGACTGGTATATACCAAATTGTCTTGATCAGTATGCCTCTTGTGGCATGTTTCCAAGGGAGAGGCCTGCAAAGCAACAAGGACATTTGTTCCATTCGTCAGAGTCAATCACTAACGAATCTGGGAAGAGATCCGAAGAGTTCTTTGTGACTTGATGTTACAGCCACCTGTTATATGTTCTTTAATTTGTTTAAGCTAAAGACGTGTGAAAGGGAGGTGGCTAGTAGAAAGGACAGTGCATGAATGTTTTCCATTGTTGGACTGGCTTGCCTTGTGCTTTCTGATGTATTGCTGATGTCCGATGGCTTTGTCCATTGTTGGAGAATGAATCGAAAGTAAATATACTCGAAAGTTGGATGAAGGAGACTTGAAGCCTCGTTGAACAATTTCAAGCTCTCAAGACTCAAACTTTAATGTTAGGTACCAATGAGGATCATGAAAACTAAGTGGAACCTAAAAGATGGGTTAAATATCTCTCTAAAGACATTATAGAAGGTCATGCTCTCTCTCTCAAGGAAAAAAAAAGAAAGAAAGAATAAAAAGACCTAATCCAATTACTCAATGAAATGTGGTTATTTTAGGTTCATCCGAATATGATTAGGTCTATACGTATTAGGTCATACCGATTTAATTTTATCTGACCCTATTACCGGTTGATTGACCTAGTTGACACATTAGGTTGCATTACTTTAAACTCTAGGGTTTGAAATTAGCAAGTCGGCACCTTGAGAGGTCACCAGCTTGATATAGTTCAAGTAGTCAATGCGGTCCCTCGCCTAACTTATGGACACGGCATTAGCATTACAGTGTACAGGGTACAAGGATGATTGATAGGTACAAGTTTTTCCCATGAAGAAAGTATAGATGGTTAGGCAAAGCTACAAATAGAATGAGAAAACTTTATTAGTAGCTGCCAAAGTGGAGTATGTGCTTCCATTGTGGCTGTGCATGGAAGGTGCAGACATAGCTGCGGAACTTGACTGAAAGCATCCTTGATTAGTAGGGATTCATGAGCCCGGGGGATGCGAGGAGTGCTATGAT
Organism: Phoenix dactylifera; assembly: GCF_009389715.1. Classification (NCBI taxonomy): domain Eukaryota; kingdom Viridiplantae; phylum Streptophyta; class Magnoliopsida; order Arecales; family Arecaceae; genus Phoenix; species Phoenix dactylifera. The sequence continues at coordinate 10,339,963 of NC_052392.1, read as the reverse complement.
ATGCGAAGCTAGTGTTGGGAGGCGAATGGGGCAGGGACCACTTTAGTCCCATACTACTTGAGTAGTAGAAAAAGGTTGTGCCTATAAGGGTCTCATTCCCTTTCTTTTGAGAGGGCTCTTTTGGTAGCGGCGAAAGTCGCACCGAAGGGACAAAATCGTGCGGGGTGAAGTACCTATGTGGCTCTCCCCTAAAGCGGACAATACCTCGTAACGGAGGCCATCCATTTCCGTGCTCTAACAGTTGGTGCTTTCGTTGAGAGCCCCGCTGAAACTTTTCCGTACGACTCTTTCCGTTGGAGGGCGGATGGGGCAGGGACCACTTGAGTCGCATACTGCTTGAGTAGCGGAAAAAGGTCGTGCTTATAAGGGTTTCATTCTCTTTCCTTTGCGAGGGCCCTTTTGGTAGCAGCAAAAGTCGCACCGAAGGGACAAAATCATGCGGGGGTGAAGTACCTACGCAGCCCTCTCCTAGAGCGGACAATACCTCGTAACGGTTTGTTTTGCGATGTTGTTCTTATAGTCCCAAAGGATCCTAGCGTTGGGACAATCCATTCTCTTCTCTTCCTCATGATCTTTCTTCCATGCCATTATGGTGTGCATAAGCTTTTCTAAAAGGGGTCATGGGTTTTGTGTTGTGAATTGGTGGTCTTCTTTTTAGCAGCTATGCTGAATTTATCCAAGTGGTCCATACCTAGGAAAAAGGATGCTGGCTGCGGTGCTTATGAGGCTATGTTTGTTCATATCATTTGAAGCTCATGATGACAGGATGACCCAATAATTTCTCTCGTTTGTTTTTTTTTGGACGTGTGTTTGGCATTGCATGACATTTGTGTGGACGTGCTTTAAAGCAGTATCTGACCAAGTTTGGCATTCATGTGCGCATTGCGTTAGGTTCAACGAGCAAATGGAGAAGAGCTTCTATAATTGGGTTGAGTGCGGTATACATGTTGGACTTTGATGCATACACACATATACACGTACATGCATGCATACATGCATTAGTACATACATATATACATACATACGTAGTGTGTGTGTGTGTGTATAAAATATGTTCATGTTTTTAGGTTGATTATTGCCCTCTTTCTCCAAACACTATGGACCCAACTCAAGGAAACAAATGAAATAAACAATATGCTCTTGTATGGCTATTGCAGTAGAAAAAAAGTTGGGGAGTGATCTCATTATCATTACATTGCATATCCATATTTGATGATCAAATAATTCCAACTATGAACTTGGTGAAATTATAATTAGTTTGTGAAATATAAGCTTGCATGTTGAGTTCCATTTAAGAATTAGATCTGGCCTAGGTCTTTCAGAGGCCTACTCGTCAACTATTTGATCATTTGTTCAAGGCGGTGGGGATGAGTTGGGCATACATGATTGCACCTTTTGGACCTTTTCGTGAAGTCACCTATGGGCTGAACCAGGCCCTCTTGGACTAGGCCCTGGGCTAGAAATTGCTTCCCATTCACCACTTTCCTGGGCCTCAGCTTGACCATCAGGCCAAATGGACCAGAAGATCCGCGAAATGTTTCTAACTTAATAGGCAGGATTTCGCATTTTAGACTTGGATCATTTAGCTCAGATTTCTGTCAGATCATGAAGTCAGCAGACAAAATGATGCTTAGTTGAAAAATTCTGCAGCAAGAATAGCCTCGGCTTCACAAGGAAATACTAGTTTGAAAATAAATAAGAGAGAACGAAACATATATTTGCTTTCAGATCCGAAAGTGTTTACAGAAACCCGGGATCTCGCAAAGTCATACAAATAATTCAATTCTCAAGAGCAAATTGACCCCAGAAACAATAGTTTGTCGATTAAGATCTTCTCAGGATTTGTGTTCTCTGCCCAGCGTTCAAAAGGTGTATCAACTTTCTGGACAGAACATCTAAAGCTGATTCATGTTTGTCACTGAGATCATACTCCAGATGAGATGCCTGTATAAGCCTTTTTTTTTCTTTTTACATCTAGGAAACCAGCAGGCATCCATGAACAGGTAACCGGCTCCTAAAAGAGTGAACTGCTTCTGAATCCCGTCAGAGGATGTCATTTTAAGCCGAATCTCAAACACTTGTTGTGTTTGACTTCGGCGATGGTCGATGCAGGTGCATTGCTTTGTTTCTGCTGCTTTGAGAGAGAGTGCTTCTCCATTGCACTGATAAATTTTCGCAGGTGCCTGATGTACTCAGGATAAGTTTCTAGATTGCAATGACCACCACCCTTGACCCATAGTGGATCATACTTTTCTTTGGATAGCTCCCACAAGCGCTTTCCATGGGACCAATCAACAATATCATCAGCTGTTCCCTGCAAATGATTGATTGATCGATTAGCATTAACGAATTGATCAATTAGCGTTTACAATGATCAGCATTTACAAAGACAACAATGGTAACTCTGTAAACATTTAAGATAAAAAAAAAAACTAAAGAGATTGAAATGTATAAGCTTGGAGATTTAACTTGAGATATCTGATATGAAGTTCAACCACTATTATCACTTTTATCAAGTGAACAACATTGAGCACAATTTTTAAAGTCAATGATTTCACCTACTTTCTCCATCAGTCATGTCCTCTTAGCCTCAAAAAAAAAAAAAAAAACATTGAGCACAAAACAAAAAAACAAATAGGTAAGTCAACAAAAAAAAATCAGCTTTGAATCATTAGATCTCAAATAAATAAGTCCAGCAAAGAGAATAAAAAATAAAGAGAAACAGGATTCCAAGTCCGAATTTTCCACATGTTAACCTGTGCCTCATCAGATACGGGAGCCATCTTTTCCAGTAAACATGGATTCTTCAGACTTACCTAAAAATATGAACTCTTCAGATGGGTCTACAAATTACTTCTTGCAGGCCGACGAAAAACTTTTATGAATTTATTAATAAGCATATAAAAATTTTAGATTTGTCGAGCAAACACAAATTTCTATAAAGCTGCTTGAGGTACTTTTCTTCCATGAGAAATTCATGCCATTGACCCCATGCTCTGCTATAAGACTAGAGATTAGAAGCAAAATTTGAATGCCATTTTTAAGAATCCAAAAATTTGAATGGGAAGAAATCCTTTCGCAGGTCAATGAGAACAGTCAAGCAAATGACAAAGGTGTTAGCAGTCAAAACTTGAAATTTAAAAGAAAAAGCATTATGCAGAGAACCCTTGAAACTTTAAAATGAAATTAGGTGACACTTTTTGAAACATCAAAGGGGAAAAGCATTTAAAACCGGGAAAGTTTTAAAAAGTTTAAAAATGATGATGATGAAGAAAACAAGAACGACGACGAAAAACTATCAACCAACCATGGCAAGGTGCATGACAGTAGGAAAAGATCTAGACAAAAAGGAAAAAACAACAAATCTAACGCAGAATAATATAGTATTAGGTGAAAAACCATGAGATGAAACATGCATGGGATAACATGAATAGTTATGGACTTAGTTATGGCATAAATGAGAATCAGCTTCCTCTAAGGTGATGGATACATTGAGATCTGTGTTTCAACATTCTTTTGCACTAGCATAAATCTTCAGCACATTCCGTGCAATGCATTCCACTCCTTTGGTCATAAATTTAATTGGTAAGAACTATAGGCTTGACTTCCAAGTAAGCTTCAGTATCCTCTCAAGACAGGAGTAAACTGCATATGCTTCTTGCTTCCTCAAGCAGCCAATTTGCATCCAAATCCAGAATTGAATTAATCAAAGTTTCACTAAAATACGACCAGCCTCCAGCATGAAATTTAACTACATAGATCTTCTGCTTTCTTCTGCATGAACCCATCAAGATTCCAAGCCTAACTACTCCAATTGATTAAAGGTCATCAGAACATTATCGATCAATTATGCAACATACACTATGTTGCTTCCTCCTGCATTAGTTGCACAGGCATCAATGCATAACACTTTTTTTCTTGAGCAAATCAATGCTTAGCAACTTACTCTAGAAAAGGGAAAGAAAAAAGAAGTTTAAAAGCTCTGTCAAGTGCTGCTCTCCACAACAGCACTTACTAGTCTACCAACAAAACATGTTAAATGGACTTACAATTAAAAAGATACAAGAATATTTGAAAGCACATCCAATCTATATATGACTCTTTTACAAAAATGGTTGGATGTTGAAACCTGCCCCCTTTTTCTGGCCCTATTCTATAAGAAAGCCATTTCTGTTTAAATCAAATACAATAGGATTAACTAAAGAACCAGTGCTTGCCACGCTGCAGTACTGAGTTCCAGTAATGCACTGGTACAGACCTGCCAATCTCTGCTAACTAGCATGGACGAGTTACATTCATTAATAGGCTTTCTACTCATTCATTAGCTTTTCCTTAATGAAGTTTCAAACTTATAGTTTCAGAATACCTTTTGATTGAAGTGTGAAATATTTCAGCCAAAGTAGAACTGCTTAACCAAGTATACCAAAACTAGAATAAAAATCTGTAACAACCCAATACCTCACCCAAAAAGGCTAGCCTAGAAGGTCATATTTGGGTTCCTTGCCCTGTATAAGTACCGAAGACCTTCTCAATACACAAGCAATATCAGACTAAACACATGCCAGCACGGTTCCTTACCCCATTTATGCCCTAGCACCCCCGCCAAACTAGGGGATGAAATACAATCAAATTCAAATATAATTCAATCATAAACACCACACCACAATCCACCACGATTGTTACCATTATCAGCGACCCAAGACCTCAACCAAAAAGGCTAGTCTTTAAGATATCATTTGGATATCTTATCCTTGTATAAGTACCCAAGACCTCCATAATGCACAACCACTCTAGGACTAAAGACATGCCTGCACGTTCCTCACATACTCTTCACGTTTAAGCACTAGCATTCTCATCACATTAAGGGTCTCAACCCACTTAAATTCACATCTAAGCATACCACGATCGGCCCATGGTTAGTCCTAAAAGAGCTCGTGGTACAGTGCCCTCTAGTCCGCACATGCCATGGGCCAGGTTTTCTTTGATACCATTTGTAATGATCCAGAATCTTACCCAAAAAGGCTAGCCAAGAAAATATTATATAGATTCTCTGGCCCTGTATAAATATTCAAAACCTCCCTAGCACACAATCAATGTGAGACTAAACACATGCCTACATAGGTCCTCGCAAAATCAATTGGAAAGATCACTATGAAAATTATAAGAAAAGCATAGGAACTTAATACATACATACACCAAAGCATAGGTGGGAGTACTTTACTTACATGTGACATGTTTGTTATGCGGCTTGTGCATAAAAACGCTTTATAAACATTGTGAACTTGTCAGGAAATTTTTCTGCCCTATGCAGATAATGTTTGCTCAAACAAGCTAGAATTATGTGCTACACAGTTAAGTAGATTCCTCTAGGACAACAGGGCTCAACATATGTAGATAATTACTTTGGGCAGATTGTCATTTTGACACACTCCAGCATATGCCAGACATCTAAGATATGATCACGTAGCCTAGCCACAAACGGATGCTGAAGATAGATATGTAAGACACCTAACAAAGTGTAGCTCAGGTGAGAAAAATAGTTTCTGAAGGGTTAATTTCACAACCACAAAAAATGAAGGGGACAATCTGTCCCAGCATGTTTCTTCATCAAGTAAATATGAAGTATGCTTCCTCTTCCTCTGTTGATCTCACTAGGCTATGGCACCCAATACATGCAGCCCACTCTTTTGAAAAACCTTAAAAGAGCTAAACCGGCCTATCAATTTTCCTCTCTGTCCATAAGAAGAATACACACAGCCTTGACTTTTCAATTTAAGAGACGTGAAAAAACAAACTCTATTTGACTTTTCCATTTAATGACATATAAAAAATAAACTATCAAATATATAATTCAACAGCTATGCAAAAGATGGTGTTAGCTTTAGGCCTCGAGGTTGAATAATTCCACACAAACAAAAGCTTCTTGTGATTATACCAATTACTGGTCAAGTTATAATTAGAGGCTGTATATACCCAGAAACTGGTCACCATCTCTAAAATTAAACGTACTTGTGAAAGAGACAAACAAATAACTTAAAATGATTTTTAAACTTGCGCATACTGTTAGTGCTTTCGATGCATCAGCCTACGAATTCTTTACTGCAGCATGGTTATGCACAAAGGGGCTCATGTGACAACAAGAGAAATTACATTGCAAGGGGCAAACATGAAATAGGAAATGTATATAACTTACATGTCCAATGGATAAGGACTTACATGTATTACAAGAACAGGACAGCTGACCTGTCGTATCTTGTCAATGTTCTGCAAATGACCAGCGAGATTTGCTCAGTACGCAACCGAAAATCTAACTATGCAAGAAAATCATGAAAAATGCATCAAAACTTACTTTGAAAATATCGAACCAGAATGTCACCTTCACAGGGTACAAGACACGTATGCCTGATAGGATTGCACTATGAAGGACAACACCTCTCAGTTTCTGCAAGCGTGCAGCCAAGTGCAATGTAGGTCCACTACCAACAGACTGGCCATACAAAATCAGATCCTCCTGTCTTATCCCATACTCTTTCTTCAAACAATCATAAACAGCCTCTATGTCATAGTACGTATTGAACTCCGATGGCTTTTGAGATGGATGGCCAATTACAAGAGAAACAGAATAACATCAGAAATGGCATTAAGAACAGAGAGTATTTACAATTAAAACTTGTCTAGAATTTATTTCCTATTATGACCATAAAAGTTGTTTCAAGTTTTGTCAAGATTTCCACTATGCACTTTCAAGAAAGAAGCACATAACAGGGTTATGTGCCGAAGATCTTATCAACAGATCACCTCTTACATTGGCTATATGAGATTTATCTCAATGACAAGGAGTTGCTAGTGTACAATCATTGACCTACATGTGGGCAGTCAATAGTATTATTTTTTTGGCAGCATTAAGCCAAAAACCTATTGAATCTGTAGTTAGGAGACTGTAACAACTAGGACCTCTGATGTTGTGATATTTCAGGTATGTCCAAGTTAAGAAGTGGCCTGAATTTATAACATTTGGAAAGACTAGTAATTTTTATTAGAAAAATCAGAATAAAGACAAGCATGTGTTGCTATTTCTGTTTTGATGCTGCTGTTCATATTAATCAGTGACAAGGACAAGTGGTATCATGTGAATGGATGATGTCGAGAATCTTTCAAAGGAGAAGATTTTGTTCACTTGATCCAAGCAGTTCATCCCCCACACCCCCTGATCTGTCCATGACAGGTGAAGTATTCACAGAAAGAAACAGTTCCCTGATACAGGACATCCTGCTAGCTTCCAGTTTGGCCCCTCCTATCTTGACAAATCCAAAGGCCATCGCAAGGGAGGCATGATCTAACTCAACGAATTATAGATGACAGTAGTACGGCTATCAGATATTTTCCTCAAAAAAATTGCAAAACCACTAAGATGCTCATTTTCAAAGCCTACATACAAAAAAAAACAAATCTCACTCATGCATCTATTCATATTATGCTCACCTTCCCAGTGGAAGCCCCATAACCAGAGTAATCATAACTGCAAAAAATAACAAAAACATCCGTCAACTCGTGCAGAATATAACAGCAAAGTCTCAGATTCTTAATTTCTCACTGTCTAAAATCTAAAAGGATAATGAAATCCCAGCAACACCGCATGCAAAAGAATTCTACATGAATCTCCATCCAAAATGGAGAAAAAGGAGGAGAACAGAGAAAGGAGCCTATATTGTAGTAGCGAATTAATCTCATAAATGAGGAATACGAGCAACCAAGCTATTAATATTGTGATCACCCCTGAAAAGGATTTGAGAAAAAAAGATAATAAATTGAACAATAGTTAGTTAAGACTCCAATTTTTCGCATAGCATTTTTCCAAAAGACCCCCAATTTTTTAACTTTTCATTTCCAACCAAATATATATATATATATATATAGAATAAAGAAAGACCTTTAACCAAAACTTTTTAAACAAATGCATTGAGCACCACGTTTTAACTACACATAAGAAAACAATCTGAATTTTAATTCATCTTAAAAATCCAATCTTTCCACGAACTATGGATCCAAAAAAATAACATAAAATTGATATCAACGCAAAAGTCCTAAAAACATCCCCTTTTTATATTCTTTCTTTTATCCTTAAAAAAAAAAGGAAACCAAAAACGTATGTGCATAACATCCACCAAAATCTATCCATCAAAGAGAAAAAGGGGAAAAAAAAAAATCCAAGCACGCAAAATTAACCAAAAGGGCATCGAAAACAAAAAGATCAAAACAGGGAGAATAATAGAGACCTCATGATGTTGACACGGAGGTGGGCGCGGAGCTCGAGGAAGAGGTCGACCATCTGGCCGAGGTCGGCGGCGTTGCCGTGGGAGTAGAGGACGGTGAAGCGAGCGAGGGGGTGTCGCCAGAAGGCGGCGGCGATCCGGTTCCCGGCCTTGGTCTCCAGTAGGTGCACCTCCACGTTTTTGTCCGGCGACACCCCCGTCATGAACAGCCTCCCTCCCCCTCCCCCCTCCCTCACCACCTCGTATGTCGCCGGCTCCGGCGGAAAGAACGCGAATTTCGCCGCCACCGACGACGTCACGTTCCCCATTCCCTCCTCCTCCTCCTCTTCCCTTTCCCTTCTCCCTTCTCCCCTTCCTCCTTTCCTCTCCACTCCTCTACGCTTGTAATCCTTAAAACCGCGTTCAAGTATTCGATGACCGAATTCCGACACCAGGATCTATCTATCTCCAAAGGCGTCGCCTTTCTTCTCTCTCTCCATATCTAATATTTCTCTGCGTTCTGGCCTTCCTGGATTCCATTCGTTCCTGCTTCTACTTTTCTTGGCGTTGTTTTGGCCTCCGGGCGGTGTTTATTTTTACGGGAGAGGTGGGAGCGATGCTGGTGGAAGGGAAGGGAGGGAGGCGTGGGAGGTGAGGAAACAGAGACCAGGTGGCGGAGGAGCGGGTTCATTAAATCGTGCCATTATTAAAACGGAGGGTTGGGACGGGGGTGGAATGAGAGTTATCCTAGAAAAGGAAATAACAGATCCGATCGGAAGGGAAGGGGGGTGGGATTAGGGATGAGGTGGACCAACCAAAAACCAAAACCCAGCGGGCTCCCTCTCTTTTTTCTTTCCTCTTTTTTCCCCACTTTTAATATTGTACTTTAATTACTTTGTTGGCCCAGTAAATTTATGATAGTAAGGGTTAAACTAATCACTTTATGGAATCCTTTCCCTCTTGGTGAGCTTACCGCTATCATCTCTCATAGAATGGGTAATTGTACTGCAAAGAATGTCTTTGATTGAATATTATGTTCACAAAGAATTCATTATTTTGGTAATATTCAAATTTATTGGAATGTATTGTGAGTGACGAACAGGATGATTATTTGTTATAAATAAATTAAAAGATGTCTAAGTTAATTTGGTTAGTTGCATGAAACTTAATTACTTGATTTAATTAGTTTTACTCTTTCAATTTGTAAATACTACCTTTGTAAGTTCTGAATCCATAATTTCTCTAAATTCTTTGATATCTCCATTAAAAATTTATACACCTATAAACTGCATAAGGTAGTTAGCAGACACTCTTCCTCACAGTTGTAAACCGAGATCCATTAGTTTGCAAAATGTAACACTATCTTTACATTGTTATAAGACAAGGTGATGGAGATTAAGCTCCTCCGCGTAGTACCGTAACGGACCACAAATGGTAACGGAGGATTGGCGTGGAGATTAATTAGAATAAGGAAAAGAATAGGAAGGGGATCGGATCTCGGGCGAGGGGGAATCAACGGCGGAGATTCGGTCAAAGGCTGGGTTCAATCTGCCAGTTAGGGTGGGAGTTTTAGTCAGACATTCTCCAAGGGGTGAAGCTTTGCTCGTCGGCTGGTCGTCATCTCATCTGCCACGGACGAGCCCTTTTGGTCTTTTTGGACTGTCCCTACACAAAATGCCCTTAGATTTTTACCAATATTACCAGAATCGCCATCGCTCGGATAACTTTAGCAACGGCCGTTACTTGGCCTGGTCCGTAAGCTGGCCGGGTCTAAATGCTTGAGCCGCATCAGCTAACGGCGTGCTTTGAGTTTTAACAGTTTGGTTTGTTTGAAACTTTTCCGGGAATCTAATAATCGATCAGTCTGTTGTACTCGGGTCCGGTACTTGTCGCGTCCAATGTATGCGTCTTGATTCGGGCGAGAGACATTTGATTGATCAACCATAGGAAGAAAAAAAACATATTTATCGACCACATGATCCCATTAATCAAGAAAACGTTAGGTACGAAATGCTGCATATATAATGAGTGCCATCAATTAATTAAATTTCATCTGAAAAAAATACTAATCAAAAAATATTATTTATTTTTTTTTTGATATCGCATAGATACCGAGAATTGGTCTATTACATAATCAATATAGAACTAAACGCACGTCCAGACACATTTTTGCAGAAATAAAATTAATATTTTTTTTGATAATGAAAAGATCAATCAGAAATTTTATATTTCAAAATCAAAAACTGCATATTATCTTTTCTATACATTTTTTGCCTAACTCATTTAACTTAATCTAATTCATCGTAGATAGGGCTATGTTTTCTACTTAAAAAAAAAAAAGATCAAATTCGAATTTGAATTTTGACTGACTTTGTAAAGAAAAGCTGGTTTCAGGTTTACAAATTTTTGACCCATTCATATGTCTGACCTAATCTGTATCTAATTCGGCCCGACCTAATTGCCACCTTTATACTATATCCAATCATCAAAAAGCATAAGATTTAATGGTCGGTTTCAATAACCTGCCTTGTTATGTTAGAACTTAAAGAATGGCCTAGTTGAATTTACACCTGCCTAACATGACAAAATGCTATGGTGTATTTTGGGTCCCTCAAAGGTAAGAGTTTGCAGCAGGGTAGTCAATGATCATGGTCCTTCTTGGCTGCTTTCCCTTTTATTTCTGGAGAAGAAGATCGCGGTGTAATTAGAGTAGCTCAAGTTTGGATAACCTGAGATGAAACCATGTCAAGTTTCAATGTGGTAGTGGGTCATGTTGGAGCAAAGAAAAATATGGCTCCCACTAATAAATGCTTGACGTTCCTACCTACACCATCCTCCAAATTGATTTCCTCCTACCCAAATATGATGTCACTCCTCGCACCACTTTCCCCTGTTCATAACGTTAGACTGAAGCAAAGAGGACAGCGAGAGCAACGCACTGCAAAACCAGCAGTAGCCTCAGGACTTTTGTAAAAGGCCTTGAGGGCAATCTCGTTCAAGCGGATTTGTCTCACATGACCAAGAATGCAGCACCTATGAGTTCTTGCAAATGATAACAGTGCTACTCAAGTAAACATATGTATCTTAATTGACGAATTCGTATGAATACAGTTTGCAACCTAACTATGACTTATGGGCACCAATGTGCAAGCTAAAGCTTGCATAGTGTCAGCAGTAGATTTTTTAAGCCTTCTGTGGATCCTAATTTCCTACTTGACCTCCTAATCAATGACAAAGACTGAAGTAATAACAAGCTAGTGGTCCCTTGAAGGCTAGCCACAGCTTAGTGGTTCCTTATTAGCTATGGTGGGTAAAAGTCCGCGAGATTGCTTCACTTGCACCTCAACGTACAGAGTAGCCGAGGATAGTGAATGATTGTCCTTAAAAGCATAACTCTTTTAAAAAGCCACTACTACCACCATCGATATAGCATTTTGAAGTGTTTGAGAGAGACACCGCATGCATTCCAACACACAGCTCCACTTAAAAAAGGTAACCCTCCGAAGGATAAACTTGTGATCCCATCACCCCATTGTCCTTTGCACCTGCCCTTTTTTTTTTTTTTGGTTGAATCTAATATTTTAAAATATTCGGGCAAAAAATACATCCGAAAAATTTAAAAAAAAAAAAATAGAAAATTATAGAATATATGATTCAGTATATAAAATATTATCCAGATAACTATAACTTTCCTCTAGATATATGAAACTTAGGATCCATATGGATATGTATTTAGTTTCTAATCGGTTATTTTCTAGATAGATCTAATCCAAATAATATCTTTCGGTTAACTATTTTAGGTGAAATCTTGAGTTATTACAAATAGTATCAAAACGGATCCAGTCCATAACCCATGTAGACTTAAGGGACGCTACAGCCCCTAGCTTATTAAGGCTAATTACGGATCGATCGTAGTACTCGTGATTAAATTTGGATGGATTTGATTTTTTTTTTTCCATAGCGGAATCAATGGGTCCCATAGAGATACTTTTAGGGCTTTTACTAGGTTGATGAAATCTCACTCAAAAAAGTTGCACCAGCGATGCGTGAGTCTCTCATAGCTGTGTCTCACAATCAATAACATACAAACTATGGAAATAGGATCAATGGAATTGCATATTACGGATTCTCACGACACGATATCTATTTTGTCCTTTTGGGGTAAAGGGGAGCACTAAGCTTAATTTGATTTTATTGTCAGAAAGAGGATTGGATGTGTGAGGCAAAAATTATTTCACTAATCTTGACACATATGATGGTAAATAATATAAAAAATATACAATTATTATAACTAACTAAAAGAATATAGCATACAGGGGCACCATATTCACACGATTGATGCTTTTGTTCACCTAAATTGTGTGATTGTGAATTTTTTTTGAAAAATTACAGAAGCACTACTTTAAGTTTAAGCCAGTTACACTTAAACCTCCAATAATTAAAAAGATTCAGTTAGCCGCCAAAACTTCATTTTCATTGTAATATGGCCCAACCATCTATCTGGATCCTAACACCATTAACGGAGTAAAAAAAAAAAAAAAAAAGACTAAAATACTCTTAATTCAAAGAGGTTAAACCATGGCTTTCACACAATCTTAAAGTACTTCATTCTATATCATTCATCTATCAGATCTTAAAGCGCTCCATCCACTATTATCCATCAATCTGTACAGATCTCAGAGCACACAATCCTCTATCATCTATCTACCTACATAAATCTCAAAGCACTCCATCCCCTATCATTCATCCACCTGCACAGATCTCAAAGCACTTTATCCTCTATTATGTATCTGCTTGTACAGATCTTAAACACTTTATTCTTCGTCATTCATCTGCCCACACAGATCTTAAAGCGCTTCATCATCTATCCACCTACATAGATCTCAAAACATTTAATCCTTTATCATTATCCACTTACATAGATATCAAAGCACTTGATCCTCTATCATCTATCCATCCGTACAGATCTCAAAACACTCCATACCGTATCATCCATCTACCTACACAGATCTTAAAGCGCTCCATCCTCTGCCATTTATTTCTCTGCATAAATCTCAAAGCGCTCCATTTTTTGTCATCTATCTACTTGCACAGAGCTCAAAGTACTCATGGGTCTCGGAGCACTTTTAATTTGTGTGAGGAAGGAATGGTTGGAAGAAGTCCAGCAAAGATGTTCATGGTCCCTGATGGCTACTTTACTTTTTGTGCTACGTAGTCATCAAACTACTGTCTAGATTTAATTTTCTCTTTGACATAAGATATGGTCAAACTGGGGTCATTTTGCTCCCTTTCTGCCTATTAGAATCCTTGGGACCACGCCCATGCTATCAAGCAGCGATACTACCGCTTTTGCCCTTCCTCATACGGTTGGTCAAAAGAGATGGGTCAACATGGACTGCTACGCTTGTGGAAGTTAGTGCCCGGAAAAAAAAAGATGGGGACACCGTGATGCTGTCGCAATTCTAAATCGCAATTCCTGAGATGATTGAGTGGGTCCCACCCCTCTGTTGGTATCTAAGCCAGCAGGATGAGACACATCCTTCTGTAGCCCTAGCTGGTCTGAGATAACCACAGAGAACAATAACTTTTTTCAGATCTCTTTTTGTGCCGCAAGCAGGATTCATTCTTCCTACCATTACATGTCATAGATTTTTCGATTCAGGAGGCAAGTAAAATCAGGTAGACATTGTGCACAAGAGATAAAAGAACACTGAAACAAGAGCTTTTAGCTCAATAGAACATGACATTTCAACTTAATATGGCTTTTATTTGTTCATAGATTCAGTATCCCTTTTTTTTTTATATATATACATTCGTTATCCTTATACAACAAGCTCTACCAACGAAATTTGTACTTCACATCAAACCTCAGAATGGAAACCCACTACAAAGAAACCTGGTTATGGGTTCCAAAATAGGATATTCTCCTCTTCTACTTCAGTTTTACTGCCATCTACCAAAAGCCAGACCTCCGAGATCTTTTCCACCCTCCCCCCCTCCGCAATCTCGACTAATGTAAATGCACGCAAGGTACCATCCTTCGCATCTGAAGCTTGCAGTTGATTTTTGTCCTCTTCGGTGCCTGGAGAGCTTGCTCCTTGTACCATTTTCACCCTCGGCACAATAGCTCCATTCAGGTAGATGGTGTTGTCAGTGCCGACTACTATCATCTTTCGAAGGCCATTCCCATATGCTAGTTCTTTATGCATATGACCAAACACTACTATAGAAATGGGAATTTGGGTGTCCCTTTGCAAATCAGATATGGCTTGAGCAAGATCTGTAGGAGTTGTTTTACATAAGAGATTGGCGTCAAACCATGATGATAGAAAAAAATAATTTGTAGCATAAAAGCATCTACCTGGATCTCCATGGTCACCACCTCTGAATACCCAATCTCTTCCACAAATGTCACTGACCTTTGATCCTAAGCCTGCATATGTTGAAGTAGGAAAACAGAGGGGAAGATTTCAGTTGCGAGTAGTCATTCAATTACCAGGACGCAAAAAGTTAACAGATCTAGAAACCTGTAGGGCCATTATGTGCAAGAAATATAATAGAATGTCCCTCTGGTGTCCCTAAAGCAGCTCCATGGATTTTCTTTGCACTTCCTTCCATATCATTGACTCCATACCTGAAGTGAGAATAAATGCATCAGATAAATGGGTAGTACATCAAAAAAGACATAAAAAGCATCTATTATTTTATGCTGTTTTACATAATCCTATCAAATACATGCAGCATTGCTGGAAGACAAACGATCCTAATCAAAAAATAGCTGATTAAAACAAATCTAGACTGCTATTAGACTACGTGCACCATTATCACATTTGTCAGGATTTAATAAGTGGAAGGCCAGATATGAAGTTTATTCATCAAGATGATGACTTTAGCTAATTGAATAAGTCTACTGAGATGGATTCCCAATCATGACCACCTTCAGTCAGTCTGGTACACTAATTACTTAAATTAGCTGCAGAAAGCTTAGAAAAGAATGAAACAGATAATAATCTGGTAGACAAATGCACAATATACTCTGAAAGAACTGGTGGCTGATGGGTATTCATTAGTTTCAGAGAATGGAGACGAGCTAACGAGAGGTCTATGGTTGAATTCTATGCAGGGCCAAGGATCATGAAAGGCTTAATAGCAATTAAGAATATTGATTCAATAATCAACAGCTTAGAGATAACTCTAGCCAGCCTAGTGAAACGCCGAGTTTAGTTTCTTGTCTAGGGTATGTGATGAAATGTTTCAGGTGTGCTTTTACCGCTATCATTGTATGAGTATGGATAAGCAAGGCCCATTACCACAAATAATTTTTCAAATAACAATATGCTGGGCTATGTGATGAAATGGTTGCAGGATGTTTTTTCCTGTTTAGCACCATCATTAAAAACCACTACACATTTTCTAGGAGGTTGGTCATCCTGAGAAGAGGCAATTAACCATAATCACTAGAAGATGCAGATGAAAGCAACTGCCCGAACAAATAAACTGAGATCAATAACATCAAGGGAAACTTGAGATTAGCAATCAAATCCAATAAGAAGATATTGTGTAATGAGCCACAGAAGTTGCCAACTTTTGTAAACATGCCAAATAAATTAATTATGTATGTTTATACGACGAATACACTATTATTATGACATAAAATAAATCCAAAACTCATCACAAGGCTTGCTGAGAAAAACAAATAAACTAACATTAAATATTCTGTTATCTGAGTTTACAACAAGCATGGCCACTAAGACGTATACAAACTAAAATATGATAAATGGTTTAACAAGACAGTAAATATATAGTCAAAGATGATCAACAGTGATAACAAAAATAGCCTCCGAGTATCCTGAATCCTAACATAAACTTTCTTATTTTCTCATCTTATACCTCATCCATACAGTTACAGTCAATGCTAAATTTTCTATATATAACTGGTTCCCATGCCTTACAGGAAAACCAACTATAAAGTAAAACAAAACTCCCAGCTATATAATATGTTGCGGCTGCTTCCAATGCATTTATTTCTATAATGAATCCTCAAAATAAACTAAGAAATATGAGAATTACAAAAATGAATGACCAGCCAAAGTATAGAATGCAACAGGTGGAAAAAAGATAGTGGACAGAAAGTGGTTTGACACTTTCACTTCGGATAGCATCCCATATTTAAGTGGTATATATGACCAACCTGGAAGAAAGAAGCCTTCGCCGAAATATTCTGTCACCCCCACAAGAAAAGGGTCGACCACCAACAATAGAGAGTCTTAACATTGGGAAATCCAAACGCTGATAGCCAACATGTTGTTCCCCAAGACTGGCAGTGACAGAGAAAATTGATTAAACATATATAAAAAATAAAAGAATGTTAGAGCATATTCTTCCATTCCCCATGACCTGAACTAGACAACTTTAGCACAAGCAAACTCGATGCTTGTAAATTCTACAACAGATCAGCACAAGCTACACAGATCTGGAGCAAAGTTAAACTTTTTTTTCAACTTCTGATGTTTAATAGGTTATACACCAACACTGTTATATTGTTGAAACAGTAAATCAAATCCATATTTGTTTTGTATGTTAATGTGCATATGCATTGACATTTTAAATCACAAGAACAGCACATTTTTGTTTCATAAAATTTGATATAGATGTGTTCACAAAGCAACCACACATTGTTAACAATTGTTATCCATGCCGTTACATCTCAAAATCTTCAGAAGCACTAACTACAAAGATAACCCAATTCTGAATAAATGGACATGATTTTGCCAATAAGAAGTGGAATCATATAGAAAAATCAAAATCATTGTTTAGTGAGATGGGAAATAAAAGTATGAATACTATAGGAAGGTATGAATAACCTAGAGAAAAAAAATGCTAGAGAATGATGCTTTTGGAAGTATTCAGATGCTAGAGGCTAAATAACTTACCATTCCAGCTGAAGCTGGACACGATCTGCCTTCCTGAAGACCATGCTAAGATACAATTAGATCAAATATTTGGATTTCGGAATTATGAATTCTCTTGCAGTTAGAATAACACTAGATTAACCATGATTACAACCGTAAAGCTTACTTCTCTGAGAACTGTGGAGTATTCCAACAATCATGGTTCCCTAAAATTGCTGCTTTTGCGAAATTAAGATTTGAAATGCTTCTAACAAGTTCAACATTTTCATTACCAAAATCACCTGCAATATTCAACTTAATTGAAGAGCTTGAAAATATTAACTAACATAACTAATCAGCAAAGCCCTGAGAGTTACACCATGTGAAGGAACACCATGGAAAGAGGAAAGGACATGCCTGTAAACAGTACCAAATCAGGCTGCATGTCACATTAAAAAATTGTCAGTTTCCTGTGGACTAATGTGAGAAACATCAAAATACAAACCCTATTTCCATAAGAAACAATATTTGTAAGTACAACAGAACACAATCTCTGAACAGGCCCCGCTGAAAACAACTGCATTTGCATGTCACACCATCCAAACACACAAATTGTGCAAAAGATAGACACCCTCAGATGATAACAGAAATAAAGATAGAATTTAGGAAGCAATGACAGTAAAGATGAAGCCATCTGAAGCAAAACTCCATTGTTAAGCCATTATCAAAATGCTGCTTTCCAGATCTAAGGTTCATTAAAATATTTCATCAATAGTTCTTTTTCTAGCTGAATATTAAGGGAAAATATGATACTGACTATACTGATGAATATCGTTAAGATGACAAATCCTAGATACCTAAAGGGAACAAGATGTTGGATGCCCAAGACAATTTTCTTCTTCATCCCATTATGGTAACTTAGAATCAAAACGCTGACCTCTTCAATATAGTATCACAATCAACAAGCAAAAGGCTGCTTTCACCTTTCCGTAGCCATAAACAACGAGCCATCCTATGTACATAGTTTTTTGTTTAGGGGTTAAGTTATGATCCCATCCAAGTTCCAGAGTGTTTTACAAACAGCTCTGAAGTAATGCTGAGTTTCCAGTCAAGGCAACTCTAGGCAAGAAAAAGGTCTGCCACGAATCCAAGAAAGCTAGGTAACATGCAAGAACCCTTTAGTACAGATATAAAGGTATCACATTTTCAACTTATTGCATAATGCAGCAACCATCCAAGGCCCCACTAGACTAGGATAGAGATTAAACAAGAAGAAAGGAGATTGACAAAGAATATTTTATTTACCTCAACTAAATTGAATATCTAGAATAGAGTACTACAAACCGTAGAGACACATTAGATATCTTATCAACCAAAGGAAAATTTTCACCCGAATATGCTGTAGTTTAGATGAACATGGAAGCACACCTAAGACTCTACCCAACCAAAAGACTTAGATGGGTTTCTGTTGCTAAGTTCTCTCATCCTGAAGTGACAGAGTAGTGTGGTAGATCAGGAAATAAGAATGAAAGCAAATGCTCTATTTGAAAATGTGCTATATATATATATATATATCATGCTCTAGATTTTTTTTGATAGGAAAAAAATACCAAAAGACCTCCCTAAACTTAAGGTGAGTTTCACTTATGTCCCGCCTATTTAAATCTTTTCAATTAGCTCATTTAAGTTCGACATACCAGCCAGTTACCAATTTGATATAGTATCGATACTTACTGTAGACCCGAGGTGTACCAGAACCAGGGGGAGGGAGGGAGAAGGAGAGGGAGAAGGGGAGAGGGGGAGGGAGAGAGTGAGAGGCAAGAAGTCGAGGTGTTGGAGATCTTGGATGAAGCCTGGGTCGCACTGGCGGGGCTTCAAGGGAAGAGATGGCGGGGAGGTCAAGGGTATCCATGGCTAAGGGTTTTCCCAAACGAAGAGAGAGAAAGAGGGAGAGAGATGTGGAGGGAGGGATGCATACCGGTGGTCCGTGGTCATTATCATCATTGTCGTTGGTGGCAACAACAATGAAACTCTAACCCTAGTGTGAGAAAGAAAAGGAGGGTCAGGAGAAGAGGATGGTTGAGAGGGATATATAAAAGCCTGAATCGCCTCGAACTGAGTGGAATCGGATGAGATTGAGGCAATTCGATTCGATTCAAGGCCTATACTGACCTGAAACTTTGTCTTGTCCCGATAACTAACCGAGTTGAGTTAGTACGCCTCAAATCAGGCGGTTCGGGACGACATGGCTGATCTTGCTCAAGTTCATTAAGTAATGCAATGTGATGTTGTTGTCCATCTTTGTTTACCTGTTGTCACTAGATCACATCATGTTATGGTCATGTGACAATTTTAAAACTAAAATGCCCTGGATAACTTTAGGACTAAAATTACCTAATCTCAATTAGCTCCTTTTAGATCCCGTCGCAATGCTCCCCACTAAAGAGCTCTTCTCTAACAAAAAATTGTTCCCACTACAGCCGGCGTTGATGGCATCAAAGCCGCTCGGCAAAGTTTGCTGTCGAGATCTAGACGTAAATTGCAATCATGAACCTGAACAATGGTTAATGCAAATTGCAAGCTTGAGGACAATGGAATCCTTAGCTGTTCAGTCGAGACTCTAGCCCTAATGAAAGGTATCATGGCAATGGGCACTACAGCTATACCTCTAAGATGCCACTTGAAAGTGCCAATGCTTCTCTAAAGAAAATCCTTTGCCCACTATGCAAGGAGAACTATGAGATTGAACTAGCCAAGCTTGTTGCAAGGAAGTTCAAGAATTGTCTCCAAAACTAGAAGCTCATCAAGCATTGCCTTAATGGATTTAGCTTGTGAAGCTAAGCAATGGAGGTAGTGCTAAATTACAACTAATCATATTCAGTTTCAAATGCTTTTGCCATCAGCCCATAATCAAATTTATGAAGTGAAACTACCTTGATCCTTGAAGCTGATTCTTTTGAATTCTGGTGGTGCTCTTCTATAGTCAAAGGAGCAAGAGTCCATGTGGAAGTAGAGCACAAAATGCCCTGTCCTAGGGCAGTAACATAGCACTCAATGAAGTTCAACTCAGGAGCACTGTAGGAATCCACAGCCATAAACATGACTTTTGCCTCATCCCTTCCACCAGGTTAGACTTCTCAAAAGCCTCTGAGCAAAACATCAGATAGGAAATTTCTTCAACAACCTATTCTTAGAAGATCTGAAGGTCATGCCATATCACCATCAATCACGATTATAAATCTTTAGTAACTCTGTCTTAGCCACCACACCATCCATGATAGGCCAAACCAGGGTTGCTGCCCATGAAGTTCCAACTCAGAAAAACCTGGAGAAGGTAAACATGGTCATGGGAACCTATTAAACTAGGGAGTGAACAATGATCATTAAGCAGAAATCACATGCCTCTTAGCAACTCCTAATCAACTGACATCATGTCAACCACTTAGCACCATAAACCAAATTTTTCTAATTGCATAGAAAACCATGGCTAGGGAGACTTTAGTTATGTTCTAAGCACTCCAGCTGATTATCTTGCAGATTCTGGAGGATCAAAAGCAAAGTTTGCCATTTCAGTACCGAAGTCCGTACTGGTAAATTACGGATACACGGTATGGTATGAGATGGCGAGATGTCCCGATTCGATACCGATACAGTACGTACGTCCGATACGGTACTGTACGAACCAGTATGGCGAACCTTTATCAAAAGATGATATTTACAATTGGAATGAAAGGTTTGCCTCCTAGAGGACTTCTGGCATTGAGTAAAATATGACTAATTATGTTAGTAGGTAGTATATGTGATATTGATGAATATCTAGGCTACCAATTCTTGACCCCATATCTTCTGCTTATTCCCACCTTGAATGGTTTGTAGACAACTCGGCTAGATATATGGGAAAGAGCATTGAGAACACCGGTTATTTATATTAGTGCATGCAAGAAGAGCAATGCTCTAGTTTCTCCTGTATAAGAATCTAGAAATTCATTCTTGTGTTTATATCAGTGCTCTTCATACTGCCACATTGGCCAAGCTCTCCTAGAGCCAAAATGCCCCGTCCCACCGATAACATAGTAGAGCAAGTGAGATTTCAATCCATTTGCTTAAAGCCTTCGGACTCATTGGTATTATGTGGAATTTTTAGTTTTGACATAATTTACAAAAAAGTAATAAATAAAAATAGAGAAATGGCACCAATGCTATACTATCATTTGGGTCATGGAAATTAATACAAAATTCTTGCATCCCATCATTCACCATCTCCACCTTGTAATCACTCATCATCCTATACAACATCAAAAAAAAAATCCAAAAAATCAGAAGAAAAAGAGGGGGGGGGGGGGGGATAAATCCATCCATCGGAGGATTAGTGGGGTTCCAGAGGTTTATAGTTTCATCAAGTCCATCTCGCGGCACTTGCTTGGAGAAGACATCTTTGCTTTAATTCTTTGAGATGGAAGGAAGGAATGAGATTCTTTCTTTCTTCCGAGAGGTTCACAAGAGAAGAAGAGAGGAAAGATTGGTTCTTCGGAATTCTATTCTCCTTTTTTAAGGAAAAAGGGATGATGAGGATAGAGGATGAGAAAATGAGATTGATCTGCCTTCAACTGTTTTTTCCCTTCTTCATCTATGGCTGCTGCTTTGTTGCAATAGTTGCACGACATCCACTCCGACCTCTTGTCCTCCCCCATTTCCTTTTGAGACCCTAAAACAAGAATTTTTTTGAGCTTCTTCCAAGAACCCTAATCCTCTAAGACGTGTTCCAAGGCTTGGAGTTGACCTCGAGTAGTCAAAATTTGTTAGAAATCTTACTGGTTGCAAACTTTTAATAACGATGAGGGTAATTGTGTCATTTTAGATAGCATTTTAGTGGCGTTGAGTGTTAGGTAGGGCTCAAGACCACATTGCATCATGTAATGAACTTAAGGGAGCTAAATAAAAATTTTTAAACAAGAGAGGGTAAGTGAAACTCGCCTTAAGTTAAGAGAATCTTTTCGTAATTTCCTCTTTTTGATATGCACTAAGTTCAAAGATAGGTACTTTAGTTTGTATTGAAGGTTGTAAGAAAATAAAAGGAAGACCTAAATTAACATGGATGGAGGTTGTCAAGAAGGATATGGAGAAACTTAAAATAACATAAGAGGCGACCCTAAATAGAAATACTTGGCAAATGAGGATCCATAAGATTGACTCCAAATAGTTGGAAAAAGGAGATATGATAATGATTATGAGTATATCCTCTAAGTTATTTCATAACCAACAGAGTCTAATAACAACAATGCATGCTCTTATGATAAAAGCAGTACTGTAAGTTGTTTAAACACAAAAGATATAAAACATATTATTCATCTTGAACCATATATGGCACATCATTGTAAATGCCATAAGCTAGAAAATTTTGAAATTAGAGAGTACCTGCAGCAACTGAAGGGCTTTAGAATCTTCTTCCAGGTCCCAATCATCGTGCTTCAATACAAAAGTATAAATATTACGGAAAGAACCAAAGTTCTAGCATAGACAGTAATCCTATACATCAATTTAACCATCTTTGTAAACAAACAAATAAAGAAACTGTATGATAATCTATCCGATATCATAGCTGACAGAATATGGGAGTTATACATAATAGCACGCCTCAAAAGCAGGCATTCATTGTGTGAGTTGCAAGGGCATCCATTATTTTTGCCTATGAAGATGAAATAATCCATTGGATAGTCTTACAAGACAATATCATACTAGCAGTTAAAAGCTGTATTTATCATATATTTTTGCCACAAGTAAACATGCAAGAGGTCCTAAGCATAATAATGAGAATTGGTGTATGTTACATAGCTTCAGCACATGCACATTTATCCTTGGGTAATAAGAATTAGATGCTAGATGCAGTGTCCTAGCTATAGCTAGACAGTTCAGTATGGTGATACGATGAATTGATGATTTAAGCAGTAACAATAGAGTTCAAATTGTTATATGTAAGATAACTGTCCACATTAATCAAGAAAAAGTGCAGGAAAGAAAAGAAAAGCCCATAAGGTTAGTGTCTGCATCACACATCATTCATCTGTCCACAACAACAAACATTTTTTTCTTTCATTGGAAAAGAGTGGGTGAACCCAGTCATTTCCTTCTGGTGTATTTACAGCCCATGGCATCAGCAATTACCATCATAAAGAGATCAGAATTAAGTACATCAGTCCAGAGAAACTATGCCATGATAAAGGGGGCTCTTGCATAAAACAATCTGATAAGCCTTGAATTGAGGAATACCCCAGAGTTCATGTTGATTTATTTATAAAAGTTTCCAATGCAAGCTCCTGAAATATCTATGACTACATAACATGTTCCCTTACCACTAACTAATTTAATATGAAAGGTTTTAGTCTAATACACCTTCACGACTTTTTTCTTCTATTCTGCCACGAGTTACAACAGGTATATTTTGAAGACTACAAAAGAAATTCATGATTCTTGAATTAAACCTGAACTAACCTTTTGACAAACATATGACTTTATAAGTAATAAACATATAATCTTAAAAAGTATCTTTCACTGACTCATTGGATCCACTCTTGATGGCTCTCTCTTGCAGACCAGTTGATGAAAAAACAGATTACAAGGTTTCCTCTCATGACATAAATAAACTTCATCACCTTTGGATAATGCCTCGAATTAGGAATGCTGTATTGTCACATCAATAATCCACAGCAACGACAAAAATTACAGAATTTCCAACAAACAAATACGAGAAATTTCATAATGAATTTTGACAGAAAATAAAAGTTTTTTCTTCAGGGAAAAAGGTGTTTCTCTCATTAATCTAATCTGCCTTATCTCTCAAATAACAAAGCATAGTAATAGTGGAATGCACGTTTATCCCAATAAACCAAACAACCCCTCCTTTTCTTTTTGTAAAATGCAACAACCTACTGTATATTGTAACTCCAACTCAAACATAGGGCTAATAGAAGTCAGAGATAATAAGATTTTCTAATAAAGAATCAATGAAAGAATAAAATTTTAAACACCTAGAAATTGAAACGAACACGTTGATCCAAATTAGAGGTCAAAACTCAGAACGAATCAAGCCCCTTACTTCAAAAACTACAGATTCACAAGCAAAGATCAAGCATCGCCGCCCCCAAGGAAGGATTTCCAAATAAATCGAATGAGGTAATAAAGAAAAAATGCGGGATTCACACCGAACTCACCACGTCTCCGACGACTGCGATCCTGACGGAGCGCGACATGGCGAAGCGGTTGGCCTTCGAGGAAGCGATAGAAGAATAGGAGGAGGCGAGGAAGAGAAGAGGGGAAGGCGTGGGAGCGTGTATCCCGACCGCCCATGCGCGTATCATCAACGAAGTCCTCCTGCCCCACTCTCTCTGCTCGGAGAGACGGCAAGTCGTCCACGTTCTAAATGTTTACGGAAGAACTAACGGGGTTTTTGAGATTCCGTCACGATAGAAACGGAGGAAACGAGACGCTAGTTCATTAGTTGAGAAACCATTTTTTTATATAATTTTTAAAATATATTCAGGACTCATCAGATGTGAACGGGAGGACGCAATTAAATTTATCCAACAGTCTCCTCCGCATACAGCAAGTATGTGGTTTAGAAAAAAACCGTGAATTAGACAGGTTTGGAATTTATCTCTCAGGATGATTCTCTCTTCTTATTTCTATTCAGAAATATCCCCTTCTGCAAAGCGATAATTGGGCAATAATAATAAATTACAAAAAAATTAAAATTAGAGATAAATTATAATTATATTTAATAATTTGGAAAATCTACACTTATTCTTTGATGTCTATTTTTATTCGATACTTTAATCTATAATTTAATAGTACATTAGTCAAACCATTAATTTTAAATAGAACTCAAATATCATGTTAAAAGAATTTCTAAAAATAATCAAAATAATCTTAAGTAATATAACAACTATCAAAAATATAAAAAAATATACATATCATTCTCTCTATCTATGAGTAATTTCGACTTTTTGCACGATGTAAATGATTTCATAATTAAAAAGAGTATAAGTATAGATTTACAAGCTATTAGATACAAATATAATAAATATAAACCTCAAAAAATATATTTTTATTATAAATTAAAATATATTTTCATTAAAGGAGGTAATAGGCATAGAGCAACACGAATTGGACATATAACATCGCTCCACCAAAATAAAGAGAAAAAGAAAAAAACAACACTCCTCCATCTCAATGCAAATACTCATAGATGAACTTCCCCAATTGAAATATAGTAGTCAAATGAAATCTCCCAATTAATTCCTTGAGTTGGTTGGTATTTTGACAACAGGCAAAGGCTTCAATAACCAAAACTAACCTGTGTGGTTGCTATCAATCTACGTACTAAAATCTAAAATCATGGGACTGTGATACTAAATGACTTGGATACACTCTCTACAACTAATGGCGGGATGGAAACAACCCCCTCCCTTTTGTTATTAAAAAAAAAAAGAAAAAAAAAACTGTGGGGTTGCCCCTGCCGTTTGTTTCTGTTTCCTCAACTGACTGTCCCAAAGCAAATTAAGATGCCCCGTCTAAAACATGCGAAACAAGGTCTTTGCCACCCTGGGAATCAAAGGATTGATTGCATCAAGTAGAATTACATTAATTAAAAAAAACGCGGGGGAGGGGCGGTGCGGTCCATGACTAGTTAGACTAAACATGTCTTTTGATCGACCATGGAAGAAACAAAACGAATCCAGTCTCTCATCCGCTTTATCTATTTCAAACATTAAGCTGATAAAAATAATTTGTCTTGTATATCAAGGAAAATAAAGAACGACTAAAAACTGTGAAAGAAAAACTATACAATAAATTACTTATGCAATTTTACATTGGAAGATTCCATATTTTCATTTGATTCAACTACATATGTACAAATGAAAATTTGCAGGCGTGGGTATTTTCTCTATTTCCAAACCTTAATAGCACCATCTCTGCTACTGGATATCAACAGCCTTTGGTTTAACTTGACAGAGGCCAATGAGAGCACAGAGTCACGGTGACAGCCAGCAGAGTCAGTGGCAGCCGCAGCAAGGAGAGCCTTCTGAGTCAATTTAGGTGCCCCAGGACGTTTATGCGACTCCTATTCAGCAGTAGAAGAATGATCAGTACCCAATAAAACAAAAACTCAGAAAATAAAGTCAGCTTTTGTCTATTAAAAATGGTCCGCTAACAGTTAGTTTCCAGTCAGTTAAACCAAACCGCTATAGACAAGTCAGCATGGTTTAGTTTATGCATTCACTTCTTTGCAGGTAAAAGATACAGTACTGACATGATGTGATGATTTTTACCCTCTGTGGAACCAGATGCAATGTAAATAGAACTGTCAATGCCCAGGCAACAAAGCTAAGAGGAAAATCCAGTAATTCTGGTCACAAACTCATCCTAGACTTTCTTTCAAAGCAGAAGCGAAAAGTAGATCTTTTCTTCAAAACAGGAGTCAAAAGGAGTCCACACTCAACCCAATACGAGCAATCCATCTTAAATTTAGATGGGGATCGCAGGAAATCACGATTGTCGCTGATTGCATACAATTCATCATTGGATCGAGTTAACAATTTGCCCCAATTCTTCATACAATTTACAATGCATGGGCACAGTTCTAGCCAACTCTGTCCTCAAGACAACCATCAACAAGAGGTAGCATAAGGCATGCATATGCACATGATCTAGGAAGTGCTGTCTCTCTCTCTCTCTCATACATGTTCCATTTGATGTAAAATTGATAATCTGCATTTTCCACACTTTGGTAGATAATACATTGCACAAACATTAATGTGACATGGCACCTGACGTTTACTTCAACCCTGATATCAACTAACAAACCTTTCTTATAAGGGATTCATTTAAATCTAGAATGTTTTATGGTTAGTTATCAACCTAAAATCAACTCTCAAACTGGTGCCAATTTTCTAGCAAAGGCAACTTTGGGTTAGAGAAGAACCTGCTGCACACACAGAAACCGACCTTTGCAAACTCGGCCTGACCTGGCTGGGCTGATTTTTCTCAGGCTCAAACAGAGGTTTTCAGCTCAATAAGCCAGACCGGGCCTGAGTTATTTCCCTTAATACCAGACCTCGGATTGGCTGGACAAATGCTCAGGTCTAGACAGAGTTGTCCCATCTCCCCTTCTACCTTGGTCCTTTTCTCCACCACTCCTCCCTCCTCTTCCCCTCTATGCTTCACTAGCCCTTCTCCTCCATCTTCCTCTCTCCTTCCCCTTTTCTCCTCAACTTCCTCTCCAACTCATCTCTACCCACCAACCCCACCCTCTAACCTCCATGATGCCGTCCCATCCATTGATCCTTGCTCCATCACCATTTGCCAGCTATGTTGCATATCGCTCCCATTTTCTCCTCTCTCTCTTCCTCCTCTTTCCTCTCCTCCTCGCCCCTCCCCTTCCAACTCCTTTTTCTCTCCTTCCACTCTCTTTGATTAATTTCCATATATTGGCCTGATTCCCAAGGCCCCCACAGTGCCCCCCCTACTTGATGCATGTCACCATGCCAACTATGGCTCATTACCTCGCCATTGTCCGTAGCTGCCTATCTTGCCACATCTCTAGAGTGGTCTAACTGAAATACCAATAGTTTCAAGCAAAGAAGTGTAATCCACCATTAGATCACGTTAGGTTTGGACCAGGGACCCAACTAATAATTAGAAGTTGTATAATGTTTTAACATGTCCATTTTAGAAGTTGTATAGTGTTTTAATAATTAGAAGTTGTATAGCATTTTAGACAGAAAAGTGCCAAAGTATCGACACGATGGAAATGTCTGGATCTTTAAGTTGTGCCAAGTAGACTTGTCAATTGCTCGAGTCTGACCTAGCCCGTAATCTAACTTGACCCGACCGTAATCTGATCACCAGAATTCGACTCGATTTTTTACTAATATCATGGAGATTTATGGGGCATCAGAGAGAAACCTCTCATCTCCCCTCCTCTTCACCATCGCCACCACGCACCATAGTCCCGAGCGCCTCTGCCACCCTCGCTATCGATGTGGAGTTTAGGCCCGATGCGGGATCATTGAGCGGCAGTAGAGTAGGCCCGACTGCTAGATCCACCCCAATGCTCACCTACCACCTAATAGAGGCTGCGCCAACAAATACGTCAAGGAATAAGGTCGAGCTCAGTGGCTGCTGTAGGTGATGGAGTCAGAGTGGCAGCAGCCAAAGCCGACAGAAGGGGAGGTCAGTGGTGAGGGTGGAGAGGAGGGTGGTCTTGCTAGAGCCAGAGAGATTGAGGATGGCGAGGAGCTCCTAGAGGGCCTGAGGATGACAATGAGCAAGCCGATCTTACGGCATGGCCGAGCAAGTCGCCCAACATCAGATAGAGGGAGATGAGATGCCACAAAGTCTCTCTTTCTCTCTCTCCACGTTGACCCACAGTGTTTAGATGTCATCTCAGGTCCTCAAGTTGAGTCGGATTCCCAGGTCAGGTTGGGTCAGGACCCCTAATTCATTGACAAGTGTAGCGTGAAGAATTAAAAGCTCTTTTTCAATAGGAAATTTAGAAATTTTACGAACTCTATCCTTAACACCAATTATGTGGAAAGTTTTATTGTGATTTATAACTATTATTTCTAAAACTCCTTTACTCAACTCCACATTCAATGAAGTAATATCAAAACTTTAAGGTTTTTGATATCAAAAGCTTATACAAATGATAAGCATCATCAAAATGGGCAGTATTGTCCTATTGCAGCAAAAAACCAGCATTAGCATACAGTGCATCGCGTACTCACACCATGTGTTGGTACTCGGTACAGTACCAATTCGGTATATCCTCCAATGCTAGTTTTTAAAAACTTGGTATTCTTGGTGCATGTTATTTTTGCATTTTCATCCAATTTTGTTACTAAGACACCGTTATAAAGTATTATCTAATTTGTATTATGTGATTAGTATTTTTTAATTATATTTATTTTATTCTTTCCATTTTTATTTGTAATAAATGTTAAATTTTAGATACAAGGTCATTCAACCAGCCAAAACATTTTTCTTTGAGCTAGGTGAAAAACCTAATTATAAAACCCAAGCAATTTTTCCATCAAGCAGTATCATCCACACAAAACCCAAGTCGATGGTAAATGTACCTGCTAGCTGCACCCCTTGATTTTCCTCAGTAATTTTTGCCTTTCTAACAAATATTCTAGCGAGCAATTGAAAGAAAAACTGCATCAAACTCCTCAAGGTTTCGCCTATTTGATTTTTAGGTTTCTTCATGTAAAACTGAAGTTCCTAATCTGGAAGAATCCTAGACTTACCAATGCTGCTATGAGTGTATATAGTTATTCAGTACGTGATCATGTAGAATAATCTAGGCAACATAGGTTACAATAAAAATAATTAACATACTTATCATGAAATGTACCTGCACAACTTGAACCCCGAAACTAGATCTTATATCGTAGTGCTCATCATTCCCGATGCCCTTTGTTGATGGACCACAGATGCAGTAACTTCGATCAGGGCTGCAAATTCGTGGGCATGTAAAGAATAAAAACATGTATTTCCACCAAATGAAATTAAGTGTAAGATCTGAATCAAACCTGGTATGGTCCCAATAGCGAATCTTCAAGTCTGTTCCTCCGGTCAACAGATCTCCCCCAGGCAAAGGAAGCAATGAGTGGATACCAGGAAGACGAGGGGCAGGTTCGTTCAACTCATCAATTCTATATTTGGAGTTGTCATTTCGTTTGACATCTTGTTTACAAGTAGGCTTGTAAGGAGGCCTTGCAAGTGCCTGAGGCACATTGGACATTTCAGCTTCACTCTCACCACTTGTTCTGAATACCTGCAAACAAAATCAAAAGTTCATGAATAGATTTCTGATAAAATATTTGTAAATGTATGCATAAGTATAAACTTTTCCTTTACTCATCATTTGAGAAAATTAAAGTATTGCCAACTTCATCAGCCAATCCTCCTCTTAACTCCCTTTAGCTGAGTGTGCTACCTTATTCACTGGTGAACATGATTTGCATAGCTTTCTCAATGCTAAAATCCAGGTTTAAACCATAACCTTCTCGACCCTTTTTATATAACAGGGATTTAACAAGCACTTATCAAGCAAGTTTTTCAAGATACTGCACAAGAAACTAGTAGCTAGAAAATGAGAAAATTCAGACATGTCAAGAATTTGAATTATTAATATATTATGATATACCAGCAACTTTAAACAAGTATGATTCTGGCAAATGATAATAAAAAAGTCATAATTCTTTATAGAAATGTGTATAGCCCTATTTGTCTAGTTGTCCTTTATAATTACTATACTGTACCATTTGTTAATTATTATATTGTATCATTTGTTTAGAATTAATTACATTATGCCCAGGTCTATGATGAGCATTCCAAATAATCAACAATTATTATTAATAATAGTATCTTAACTATTATATTACATCCAGCATTTATGATGAAAATTTCCCTTGCATAGCTCATTAAGTACATGCAAACAGCCTTTCATATACCTGGTGGCAGGTCCCATTCTCTGCGTTCCAGAGGGAAACTTCATTGCAGCCAGCAGCAATGTAAACTAATGGTCTTGCCATAGCAGACATGGAGTTTGATGGTGGGACTAGCAAACACATTTTCTCCACAGGGCATGCCAAAGAATAGTGCCATGAGTTAACAGGCAAAAGGAACCTCAAATCCCACAAAGTAAGCACACCCCTTGACGAGCCTGATACAAACCAATTCCCACATTGACTCATCACAAGAGAAGAGATGTATCCCTCCTCAGGTACAGCTTTAAATTTCCATGCTTCTAAATTCGTCCGAGTATCCCAGAGATGAATTCCACAATGTTGGGTACTGAATAGAACAGTCTGACTGATAAAACTATCAATAGTAGAGCAGTTTAAGAGGCTAAGAATTGCACCTTCTCCAATCTCTTTCTTCTTAATATCAGCAATGCCAGAGTACCTTTCAATTACACTGCCCAACCCTCTTGATATGTAATCAACAGAGAACAAGTGCATCGTTCCATCACTTGCTCCAACTACTACTTGTGCAGTACCACGAAGCATCGATGTACATAAAGCCCGACTGCCATCCAGTGGATAGGTTAACCTAGATCGGAAAGAGATGTCCTTTTCCAACTTTCTAGTATCCCATATTTTCACAGTGGAGTCATCTGAGGCACTTACAAAAAAGGTGTGGTCATTTGATATGGCTATGTCATTCACAGCAGAGCGGTGCTCCTGGAGATGTGCCACTAAGACTCCACGAGGCTTCCATCCTGTGTCTGGAACAGATGATGTTCTGGCAAAGGAAGGCAGCCCAGTTACATCTGACAGTGAGGTATCATCTCCAGTCATAGATGAGCTGCCCTTCGAGGTATCACCAATTGTGACATCCTGGAACCTGCTGGTGACATAAGCAGATTGATCGCTGTCCTTACCCTCTAAATCTTGCACTGGTTTTGGGACCTGCATAGAGTTCTTACTGATGTTGAAGAAAGAGCCTGAAACAAGCTTAGGCGGAACTGAATTAGACAACCCAAATGGCTTGTTAACAGGCTCCAACCAAGGCATGCATGATGCAGCTACTCCTTTAGAATTCAATTGCAATGAAGACTCAGAACCTACAGATGCTGCTCCCACTGCACGCTTATCCATGCAAACAGAATACAATGGTATGCCTTCAGATGGTCCATCGCAAAGGGAATTATTTCCAGAAGTGACATGTGGAGAAATGAAGCCAGAAAATTGCAACTTATCAGAAGAAAAAGAATCTCTAATATCCAGTGTGCCAGAGGCATTCTGGAAAGAATTTCCTGTTCTCAATTTGGCAACATCTTCACCAACAGGTAGAGATGCATTCTGGGTCACACCACTGGCATATCTGCCACCTTGAGCACTGAATTCTTTAGTACCAGAACTCTTCCTGGAGTTCCGATCTCCTGTTACCCTCCTAGTGTGTTCAATAGTTTCCCACTGATTTGAATAGGTGGATGAGTTATACCATATCTTTCTCTGTCTTTCCAACATATCAGAGCTCCTTGCATTCTCCAGAACTTGATAGAAAACCACTTTCGAGACTGGAGGCTTAAGACATGACAGGAGAGATGCCTCAGAAGATAAAGAAGCTGGCTCTCTGTGAAAGAAAGGGCGTAAAACTGGAGAAAGGTACACATAAGAATCTACAGGTCCTAAGTTTTCACAACTCGCTGCAATAAAAGCAACAGCTGACCTTCTTACCCACTGGATTGGATAACAAAGCAAGGGAAACGCTTTCTCAAACATGGCCAGAAGTATCCTCTTTCTTAGGAAACCACTTTTGCACAGCAAGGACAAGCATTCCAATGCATTAACAATGACAGCCTCCATATCGTCACTAAGTGCCTGCTCAATATAAGGCAAAAGATATTCCTCCACACTTCTCTGACCGACAAAATAGCAGACAAAAATTATCTGCCCATAAAAAACTGCCCGCAACTGCTCATCTCGATCATTAAGAAATGCTGGGAGAATGGGCAGCAAGAAGTCATTACTTTGCCTATGACCAAAGAAGTAACATAAATGACCAATATCCTGCAGGAGAGCTCGACGTATATTTGGAGTTTGTTTTGGTCCCATCACTAGTTCTTGCACAATTTCAGCTACAGATTTCCTCAACTGTGAAAGTTGAGTGTCATTTTTGTCACTATGCTTTTTTCTTGGTGATTCTGTAGCAAGAGATTGTGGCTTATGAGTTAGACTGGATTTATCAACAGATCCTACATCAGCTAAACTCCAAGATTGAATTAAGAATCTGTAAGCCGTTAGAGCAATTTTAAATATGTTGCTAGCATAACAAATCCGAACACTTTCCTCTGGATCATCAGGAAGCATTGATAGCATTGGAAGGATATACTCAGGAAATATCATTGCATCACTAGGAGGGAAATCTCGGACAAGAGGCAAAATATCACATAATGTTTCCACAGCAGCACTACGCACAATTGCTGCAGGATCGGAAAGCATTGCAATAACATAGGGAAGTATATGTTGCAAGCGATCTTCATCATCAATGTATAGGGAAGATGCCTTTAGCAGAAGTATACCCCCTCTTCTCAGCTGTGGCTGCTTGACACTTCGTATGCACGAGCAAAGTAAGGACGCAATTAGGACCATACCTTCACATCTCATTTGACATTCTGTTCTTGGAAAAAAGGGCATTCCATATGTATCCGACTGACTATCGTATCCAGCCATTAAAGAATTCAAGTCGCTTTTCAGAATTTTTCTCAAAAGCGGTGTTTCTCGCTCCCTGTACCCCTTGGAATCACTTAAATTTTGCTGCCTTGAGTGCTTTAATTGTTGTGAAGACAAAGCAGAGACTGTATCGGAGCAGTTTGCAACAGCACATGGTACACCTTCCTCTGTAGCCTTTGTATGTGAATGATGGTATCCTTGTTCTACTCCCCTGAGAAGAGAAGTGATATCTCCAACAAGCTGGTCGCAAGCTAGGCCTTCTTCTAACTCTCCTTTATTCTTAACAGAGCCCCTTGTTGAACTCATGCTTCTTCTCCCACCTTCCATCTGCTGAAAAGGTTCATTATTCATTAGTTTGGGACCTGTGGACGACTCGGAAACAATTTCCTCAGTTGATCTACTGCTTGTCATGTACTCAAGTATCTTGTGGAAAGCATTCTGCGTCACTGCAACCTACAGTGGAAATGATCAAGTCTTAATATGAGTATGTGGTTCTACCTATTATCCAATTGACATATTACATCTGCAAAAGTTTCTCACCCTTGAATCTGAATCAAGAGGAATCAACCAGGAAAAGAATCCATGCAGGAACGGTGAGAAATAACTTGGGAATATAGCAGATGCATAACTTTGCAAATAGCTTTCACATGACAGCCTTGATTCTGGGTCTAACTGAATCATGTGAAGTATCATCTTCCGGATCCCAGCATCTTGTATCTGCAATTACAATACATAATCATCCAACTTTGTGATAACTAATTTTGAAAGAAAGTAGGCAACACAGATTATTATACGTAGAACTCGAAAAAGTTTTGACAATTTGATAACAAGATGAATGATAAAAAAAGACGAATAGATTGAAAAACTAATGCATACTTCATATAAAGGTGGCCCAATGCACAAGACTCCCAACATTGCGGCATTAGGGAAGGATTAGATTTACACAGCCTTACCCCTCCATGCAAAGATATGTTTCTATGTTTCAAATCCATGACCTCCAGGTTATAATGGAGCAACCTTACCGTTGCACCAAAGCTTACCCTCAAACACATTATTGATATAATATCATAAATTTATATTCCTAAAAATACAAAATAAACTTCATATTCTCGAAAATCATATGTTATTCAACAAACTATATGATTCTACAAACATGGTGATGCAGGACAATGCTGAAAAGAGAGGAAGGAAGAAGAAAAGGAGAGGAGGAGAGGAGGGAAAAGAACCGGGCTTCTCACCTGGCTCTGACCGTGGCTTCGTACCAGGGTTTCAAAGAAAGGAGGCAATTTCATTCAATCAATCATTAACCCTAAACAAGTGCATGAACCCATATATATAGGATTACAAAATAACGAAAAGACCCCTACAAAGAAAATAATCACAAAAAGGTCCTAAATTGACAATATGCAAATAAGCCCCATAAAAATGAAATAAAATACATCAAATCAATCTAGCCATAAAGAAACTGACTGGACCATCCTCCTGCAACGACCATGGCCCCGCATAACAGGCGGTCCGGTACTGGTGTCCGCACCAACTCCCCTCAGGTGAGAAGAAGTCGACCTCGATGAATGCGGCTCGGTACAACTCTGGTAGTACTCTAAGAGGTCCAGATCAATCCGCTGAAGCTCGTCCTAAGTCATCCAAGTCGAATCGAACTCCGGTCGTCCTCTCCAACGAACCAAAAGGCGCTAAATACTTCCATCACTGGATAAAATGGTTTGCCCGTCTAAAATAGGGTTAATGAGTTCTTTTTGTGCTGGTGGAAGAGGCAAAGGAAGTGTGAATGGGATGGGATCAGGAATAGAAGAATCATCAGGCTCAAGAGAAGGCTTAGCGAAAGGGTCAGCAAGGATGAATGGTGGACCCTTGAAAGCAACCAAATCTTCAATATTAAAAGTAGAGCTGATACCAAAATCAGATGGAAGATCAATAACATAGGCGTTCATGCCAATCTGATGCAAAACCCGAAAGGGCTCAACACTACGAGCCTGCAGTTTCTTAACGGATCCCTGCAGAAACCGCTCAGGCCGAATACGCACCATAACATAATGCCCATGTTGGAATATCCCACCTATGGAAAACAGCTTGTAGTTTATATCGAGCATTACTCGCATGAATGTGCTTACAAATATCCTGATGCAGCTTATGCATGTGTTGTGCAAATGCATGTGCAGACTCTGAAATGCGAATATGCGGTGATATGGGTAGAAGGTCGACAGGCTTTCTAGCTTGAAACCATGTACCACCTCAAATGGACTCATCCCTATGGACCTATTGATCAAAGTGTTGTATGCAAATTGAGCGACAGGAAGGATGGAATCCCAATTACGGTTATTTGCACTCACAAGACACCGCAACAGGTTACCTAAACTTCGGTTGACCACTTCTGTTTGGCCATCTGTTTGGGGGTGGTAAGCAGTGGAAAATTTCAGCTTGGTACCAACCATGTGCCACAGTTTTCCAAAAGTAACTCATGAAGTGAACATCCCTATCGGACACGATCGTTTTCGGTAATCCATATAACTTAACAATTTCGTCGAAGAAAATATTGGCCACCCTAGAAGCATCGGACGATTTGGAACAGGGGAGGAAGTGGACCATTTTGGAAAAACGATCAACAACCACCAAAATTGAATTATGTTTCCGAAAAGTGCAAGGAAGACCTAGTACGAAGTCCAAGCTGAGGTCAAGCCAAGGACGATCGAGAGCAGACAACGGGGTATACAGGCCAGTATTTTGTTTTCTATGTTTGGCTAGTTGACAAGTTTGACACTGACCTACAATTTTAGCAACGTCACGTTTCAGACTTGTCCAAAAGAATTGATGTTCGATTTTAGCAATAGACTTTATCGCGCCCAAAATGCCCCGAGAGACCCCCAGCATGGACTTCCCAAACTAAAAAGTCCCTTGCCGACATGTGCGGGATACAGAGCTTAGAGGCTTTAAACAGGTACCCGTCCTGTAAATAAAAATCATCTATTATGGGTCCTTGTCCTTTGGCGAGGGCAGCATAAATTTTACCAAAATCGGGACAAGACACAGTCTTCCTTAAGTTTGTCAAAGCCCGTGATAGTGATAGACATGGCCGAGAGCACGGCTACTCGCCGACTCAGCGCATCCGCAGCTTTGTTAGCAGCACCCGATGTATGCTTCAAGACAAAAGTGTACTCCTGGAAAAATTCAACCCACTTAGCATGGCAATGATTCAGCTTTTTCTGGAAATGAAGGAATCGAAGGGCCTCATGGTCGGAGTGAAGGACGAATTCGTTAGGGAGTAGATAGTGACGCCAATACCGCAGGGCTTGGACAATAGCATAAAATTCTTTATCATAGGTGGAATACTTTTGTTTAGCCTCATTGAGCTTTTCACTAAAATAGGCCATAGGGTGATGTTCTTGACTGAGCACTCCACTAATCACTAAGCCAGAGGCATCACACTCCACTTCAAAAACCTTGCTAAAATCAGGTAACCGCATAACTGGTGACTGTGTCATCCTTTTCTTAATGTCGCCAAATGCTTTGGTGGCATTGCCCGTCCACCGAAAGTCACCTTTCTTAAGGCAATCCGTGATGGGTGCCATAAGTGTACTAAACCCCCTAATAAAGCGACAGTAAAATGTGGCAAGCCTGTGAAAGCTACAGACATCACTAATATTCTTGGGCTCGGGCCATTCTACTATTGCAGTAATTTTCTCAGGGTCAGCAAATAAGTCCTCGGAAGAGACTATGTAACCTAAGAAGTTAATATGAGAAGTGAAGAAAGAGACTTCTTAAGGTTAGCATATAGCCTCACATTACGTAACGTTGTGCAAACCTGTCTTAAATGATCCAAATGTTGCTCTTTCGAGTGGCTGTAAATGAGGATATCATCGAAGTACACGACTAAAAACTTGCCCATGAATGGTCGCAGAACTTAGGTCATTACTCGCATAAAAGTACTAGGAGCATTTGAGAGACCAAATGGCATCACCAGCCATTCGTATAGGCCATCATTTGTTTTAAAAGCCATCTTCCACTCATCACCTAGGCAGATTCGGATTTGATGGTAGCCACTTTTTAAATCAATCTTGGAGAAGATCGTGGCACCTGCCATCATATCCAACAAATCATCGAGCCGAGGAATGGAAAAACGGTATTTAACCGTGATCCTGTTGATTGCCCGACTGTCAACACACATTCGCCACGTGCCATCTTTCTTTGGAGTGAGGAGTGCGGGCACGGCACAAGGACTCAAGCTCTTCCAAATGAACTTTTTTTGTATGAGCTCGTTAACTTGCCTCTGCAGCTCAGCATGCTCAGAAGGATTCATTTGATAGTGAGATAGATTGGGTAAAGTAGCTCCAGGAACCAAATCAATGGCATGTTGTATGTCACGCAAGGGTGGCAAATGATTCAGGAGGTCCTCAGGGAAAACTTCCAAAAATTCCTTAAGGATAGAAAAGCCTTCAGAGAGTATCTCGCTTTGCGTATTTAGGTGGTTCTCTAGGACAAGGCAAACACCATAGAATCACGGATAACTTCTCTTTCAAATTCGGAGGGGCTCAGGATATGAAATTCTTTGCGCGTTGGCTCATTTTTCTTCTTACCCTTGTCAAGCACCTTGGGCTTCAAGGGGTTAAGTGTAATCCTCTTGCCCTTAAATGTAAACGAGCAAGAATTAGATTGACCATAGAAGGTGACATCAAGGTCGAACAACCAAGGCCTCCCCAATATGAGGTGACCCACATCCATCGGGATCACATCACACCAGATGGTGTCTTTATAAGAGAGAATTTGAATTGGTATGAGACACCTTTCTTTGATATGGATCGAAGACATATCAATCCAGGAGACTTTGTAAAGTTGGATCTGAGGGACGGGAGTTAATCCCAAATGGAAGATAATGTTTCAAGGTATTGCATTAACGCAACTCCCGCTATCAATAATAACCTTGCAGTCCTTATCTCCGCACTCGATATAAGTATGGAAGATCGAAGTTCTTTTCCAGTCATCATGCTTGGCAGGTTGGGCAAGAGCACACCTGACTACATTCATGGTGGACTGAACAGGTTCGGTGATAACTGTTGGAGGCGTGGTCCGGATACAGCCTAAAGTGTCTGAATTTCCTCATATTCGTCATCGACGTCTTGGATGTTGTCTAGATTTGGCTCATATACTTGTTCCTCCAAGTCGGCAGTAGCACCCTCTTGTTCTTGCGCCTCAATAACAAGAGATTTATTTGCGCATTGTGAGGCGACATGTCTAAAACCCTGGCACTTAAAGCATTGGATTCGAGAAGATGGTTTGGGAGGTTCACCAAGAACTCCCTTGCCCTTAGTGTCCTTACTTGGGGTAGGGGTGGAAGAAAAAGGTCTTGGAGGCGCGGACCCAATTGAAGGACGGGATCCGGAAGGTTGAGCACCGGCGGGAGTCCCTTTAATGTCAGAGTATCTAACAAATGTTGGCCTAGATACCTGTTCATAGTTGTGTACAAATGTGTAAGCTTGATCGAGGGTGGATATTTCACGAAGGACAAGTTCCTTTCTGAGCTCATCATTAAGACCTCGTCGAAACCGGCTCAGGATCATCCGTTCATTTTCTTCCATGTTACATCGCATCATAAATTCATCAAACTGGACGATGTAATCAGTAGCAGGCCGATTACCTTGTCGCAAGTTATTTCATCGGTCTAGGAGGTCATCTTGGTAGCTTAGGGGTAGGTTTTTTTTTTAAGTTTTTCTTTCATTTCTACCCAGTCGGTTATTGCAGGTTGATGTCTCCTAGCTAGCAGTTGTTCGGTGCTTTACCAGAAAAGTTTAGCTCGACCGATGAGCTTCATTCTGGCGAACCGAACCCTCTTCTCCTCAGACAAATTATACCACTCAAAGAAGTGGTCCATCTCGTGCATCCAGTCCGAGAAGGCTTTTGGGTCAAGGCGTCCGTCAAAGGTAGGGGCTTCAACCTTAATACCCCTCATGACATCTTCGTCGTGGTCTTGAGACTCTCTGGGTTCGACATTATGACGGGGACCTCAATCAGCATCATGGAAGAGACCCAGTCTTCTGGGGTCAGGGTTGGCATGGGGGCGACTTGGAAAAGGTATATTGTCAAAATTATCCTGCCGAATAGAGATTTGTGGGTCTAGGACTTCATCCTCTAGGTCTCGGCCGGGGTAATGGGCAACGCTATCGTCTTTGGATCCAATGATCCGTTATAAGGAGGTTTCAACTGAATCGAGTCGGGCATTGGTCTGGGCAGACATAGTGGTCAAGTCTTCAACTGCCTTCATTAGGGCTTCGATGCGGGCATCCATAGTAGATTGGGATTTGGAATGCAGGATGATACGACCACTACGAAGGTACATAAGATAAATGAACTCAATTATGTACTATTCTAGCAAATGAGGACAATATTAACTCTAATGCAAACTTAATGCATGCAATGAATCTTAATTGTCAATATGTATGCTTAATATAAACCCCAAACTAATCTCTAACAGTAAAATATGGCAAACTGGGAATCAGTAGGTGACGCTAGCCAATAAGAAGCTGCAGTCAAGTAGTACAGATGTCCACTAGGAGTTGGGTGACATGGGGTCTCATAGGTCTTCCAATTAGGGTTTAGCTATACAATTAATAATAAAGAAGGCTACTAATAGGGTTGCGGTGTGTTTTGTGGATGTGCGTGAAGCTTGTGTTTTGGATTTCGGGTATACCACCAAACACAAAAATAACTTTCGAATGCTAAATGTAAACAAGCAAACCAAATATCCAAGATAGAACAAACCTGATCCGGTGGAGAGCGACGAACAAAGTGCAGCAACGAGCTCGTCAATTGGCGCCAATAGAGCCTGATGTCAGCAACATATGGGCCTGATCAAAATAATTTGGTGGGCCTGGCGACGGTGATCGATCTGAATACAGGGAGTGTGGTGTATGGTGGCAGGGCCCGGTGACTTGGGCCCGTGAAGGAGGCACTCGAGGTGGGCCTTGTACTTGGGCCCGTGAGAAGGAGCCCGAGATGTGATGAACAGGGCGCGGCTGGATGGCCCATGCCTTGTTGGGCCTGAAGGTGGGCTAGGCGGAATGGGCTGCTGGGGGGGGGGGGGGGGGGGGGGGGGGGGGGGGGGGGGGGCGGCGGAAACCCGATGGCAAGGGTTTCGGCACCCTTGCAGAGATGAAGAGAGGGAGGAGATGGATGGCGGAAGGGGAAAAAAATGTGGCGAACGTGGGAGGGGGAGAAGATGAAGGAGAGGGGCCGCAACGGCACCCTGCCCGGGAGAAATGCGGATGAAGCCGATGAGGCGGAGGCGGGGCGTGGCGGACAAGGCGAGGTGCGACGGAGGAGGCGGCAGGTGGAGGATGGGCAGGGTGCGGCGTTGGGGAAGGCGGAGAAGATGAAGGAGAGGGGCCGCAACGGCAGCTCGGAGAAGAAGGGCGGCGAGGAATGGCGGGGCTCGGCATCGGGTGGGGTGCTCGGCGGCGTAGGCGGTTGCAGGGAAACGAAGCGGCGTTGAGGATTTGGGATGGAGAGACAAGGCGAAACAGGCGCTCGGCAGCAGCGGCTCGGGCGGGATGATCGATGGCGGAGTTCGACGATGGGTGATGGAGCTTCAAGCGGAGCGGCGTGCGTGGGCAGTGGCACAGCGACGGTAGCAGCAGCGGCGGAAACCATAGCTCTAGGATTTCCTCTTCGTCGGAAAGGAGGTAAGCAAATCTTTTTTTGGGCAGCACGTACAGGTCACGTGCCTCTTTTTTTTTCTCCAAAATGGATCCGAGTTACCCAAGAAAAAAGGTTAACGGGTCTGGACCTTACCCGTTAGCTGACTTTGAACCATCCGACGGTTTCGGGAGGCCGCGCCGAGATTCACGCCGGCGGTTGCGGGCGGATCTCCACGGTCTGTGGTGGCGGTCGCCGACTCCGGCCAGTGGTGGGGACTTCACTTCCCTGCGGCTGCTACAGCGGATCTGAGGCCGCAGGTTCCTCTTCCTACTTTCGATGGGACTGAGGGACAGAGACGAGAGAAGAGAGGTGAGGCTCCCTCTCTTATTGGCAAAGCGATTAGCACGCGGCCCTTCAACATACTCCGGCGTTCGCGGCGCGATAGGTACACAAAGACCTCGTGCAGCAGCCAGGAACGTAGAAATGGAGGCTTGCTCTGCCCTACACCAGGGCCTGCTGCTTTGGCACGAAGGCAAAGCACGGACTTTGATACCAAAGTTGATGCAGGACAATGCTGAAAATAGAGGAAGAAGGAAGAAGAAGAGGAGAAGAGGAGAGGAGAGGAAAAAACCAGGCTTCTCATCTGGCTCTGACCGTTGCTTCACACCAGGGTTTTAAAGGAAGGAGGCAATTTCATTCAATCAATCATTAACCTTAAACAAGTGCATGAACCCATATATATAATATTACAAAAAAAAAACCCTACAAAAAAAGAATCCCAAAAAGGCCCTAAACTGACAATATGCAAATAAGCCCCATAAAAATGAAATAAAATAACATCAAATCAATCTAGCCATAAAGAAACTGGCTAGACCATCCTCCTGTGACGATCGTAGCCCTGCATAACAGGCGGTCCGGTAGTAGTGTCCGCACCACATGGATTTACATTAAGTAAATCTATCATGTTTTTATTACATTGAAGGGTTTCTCTAGAATGGAGAAATCTTTGCTCATTGAGTACATCTTGAGAACGACCACAACGAAAGTTTATTAGTTTCTGTAAAATCTAATGGAATGTATTAGGTCGATCTTTAAATTGAGCAACAACCGAACAACAGTTACAAAATAATAATAATCCAAAGAATCCACTTATGAGGGTTATAAATTAAGAAAAGATAACCACTAAAATGTAACAGTCATCATATGTATTTCATCCTATTACCTTCTCAAATATATAAAAATATAGAGAGAGAGAGAGCAGGCTAAAATGCACTTGAGTGCATTCTTCCCCAAATGTTTCCTTGTGGAAAACAATGATGGACCTCTTAAAATTAAAAAACAACACTATTGATCATTATCTATAAGTGTATAAGATGTCTAGAGGCTAAAAATCTATTTTTGACAACCACTTGCCTATGCATTAAGTGAACAAAAAATGAATTGTAGCAATGCAGCTAGTAAGCTAAAGTATATAATACACTATTTAATTTTCAAATTCAAACCATTGATCTTCATATAAATATTTTAAAATATATAACAAATCAAATTTTTTGACTGATTCATATGCTTCTAAACTATAGATCAAG
The DNA here is from genome assembly GCF_009389715.1 of Phoenix dactylifera. Lineage (NCBI taxonomy): Eukaryota > Viridiplantae > Streptophyta > Magnoliopsida > Arecales > Arecaceae > Phoenix > Phoenix dactylifera. Next base: position 10,297,349 of record NC_052392.1, on the reverse strand, counting down.
CTCCGCCGTACCGGTACCGGTCGGCATACCGGAGGCCGGCCGGACAGGTACGATACCGGTCTGGTCCGGTCCATACCGGCCCGGTACAGCAAGCCGGGTTTTGGGTTCCCTTTTTTTTTTTAGATGTTGTCTCTGTTGGATCTTAAATTAAGTAAACTTTGATGTTTTTTTATTGCTTTTTTCATGATTTTTGATGTTTCAATGTTTAAATTTAGGGTTGAAATTTGAAACATAGATGATGCAAGTTATTACTTCCTTCCGTTCCAAATGATAAAATGATACACATAAAATATCTTCAAACTAAGATGCAATCATTTACATACATTTAAAGCACTCTCAGATATCTAAAATCGGGACAAGTGCCGATGGCTCTCGTAGATATCCGGATTATAAGTATAGTCAGGAGGAGGCAGATCAACCCAATCAGAAGGAACGCGCGCCAGGTTATAAGAACTGCCGGATCTCTCGCTCATGCTCTGGCTTTGAGAGGTGTCCTCTAATTGCGTAGGGGCCCATCCGAATATGGCGGAAGCAAAACCATATCCATATTCGTCAGGCTGAGGCTGTGGATAATAGAATCCATATCCGTATGCGAGCTCATCTGCAGCTATATCCTGTCTTCCTAAACGACCTCGAGGAGCCCGTCTTATATATCAAATGATATCCTCACGGAATCTATCAGGTGGTCGACCGTAGTCCGTATCCTGTGTAGCACCCGTAAATTAAGACTCACCGGTGAAATGAAGACCACCCTTCGGCTGTATCTCATAAGTACCATACTATCGTCCGCTCCCTCCATGGCTAGAAGATCCATCACCATCAGAACCTTCATCGATGCTGGTCTAAGTCTCCTCGACACTCTCCATTAGGACCCTTTGTTTTCCTTTCCTGGCCCTCTCTGTCTGGCTATATCACTCTTCTCTGCTGAGCATCTCTCGATCAGCTCTCGGAGGGTCTCGTACCAATCATGTGGTGATTGGCTCCTCTGTGCCTGCGGCTGATCAGCTCTAGGAGTGTGTGGAATATTGCGCTCAGCCCATTACTCTGAATCGACCCTAGCCTCGGTGGCTATAAAGCTAGCTGGTCGTGGAGGCGGTCCTGGCTCGTCAAGCTCGACTTCCTGCTGCTGGCCTACAAGCCAGCCGAGTAGTGGATCATCGTCATCATCAGTGAAGGTCCCGTAAATTAGATCTGCATACTTGAGCTCCGATTCCTCCTGAATGCACTTTAGCCTCAACCGCAGATTGTAGTGCACATAAATAAGATCGTTGAGGCGCTTTTGTATCAAATGGTTTCTTTGTTTGCTGTGGATGAGGGCGAAGGTGGACCAATTGTGCTCACAGATACTAGAGGAGACTGTTTGGAAGAAAATTCGGATAGCTATCCGCTTTAGATTTCTCGCGGACCCGCCAAAATGCACCCACCATTCAGCTGCAAAAATATTTATAAAAATTACATATATGATAGTTCCATATTAGTAACCTAGTAACACCAGGTGAATGTCTTTCTGATGTGTGACGTACCTAGATTCATTTTGTGTTTGCTGACGACAACCGCTCGTTGACCAAAACTGTAGATGCCCTCTCTAAATAATTTGCTCTGTGAAAAAGAAGCATTTTCTACCATGTTAAAAATTGAAGATGTCGGTATACTTACATATGCTGGTAATTACTAAATCATAGTTACCTCTTCAAGACATAAGGTCGCTTTTTCTGGATCATGCTCCATCTGGTAAATCACATTACGCAAAGCATCATAAGTGTTTCATTCATACTAATTCCAGGTAGTATGCTGCACATATACGAGACTATCTTAGCATAATTATATAAGTACATCCATCATTATAATTGTCAATATTCTTGCTTACCTGATAGATGCAATTCTCTACCCATTTGTGCTCCGCATCGTCGCTCAATGATGTTGATGTACGACTGGTCATGCGCTGGATCTGCCTCCATAATCTGATCCTTTGCCTTGACCATCATGTGATACAAAAATCCCATTTGGGGATAGATCTCGCTATCTATGGCCCGCAACACTTCATATAATAGTTTAATAGCCTTGACTATTGTAGTAGACAAGATCCAGAGTTTTTGAGGACAACTTCAATCATGGAAGGCGTCGACAAAGAATATGGCCGGATTGCATCTATGTTGGGTAGTTTTGGTAGCCGAAAGAAGTCATCTAGAGGAATTCCACAAGGAGCGACAATTCATGATGTAGATCTGCATGCTCTCCCCAGCAGAGATTCAAGACAGCAGAGGATGGACACAATGTGGATGAAGGATAAGAAGAAAACTATGTGGCGAGCTGTTGGATCCTGGTTTCACTTCAGCCACATTCCAGCGAATGTGGCAGACAATACGTACTACAGATCTGCCATTGTCGCCATACAAGCTGCCGATCCCGATGTAGTTCCTCCAGGCCCGAGGACATCTATGGTGAGCTTCTTGACAACAATAAGGAGCTGGAGAATTGAATTGACTCCTACAAGAGCAAGTAGCCCATATATGGACTAACCATCATGTGTGATGGCAGCAGGCTACTACAATAGTCAAGGCTATCAAACTATTATATAAAGTGCTGTGGGCCGTAGATAGCGAGATCTATCCCCAGATGGGATTTTTGTATCACATGATGGTCAAGGCAAAGGATCAGATTATGGAGGCAGATCCAGCGCATGACCAGTCGTACATTAACATCATTGAGCGACGGTGGAGAGCGCAAATGGATAGGAAATTGCATCTAGCAGGTAAGAAAGAATATTGACAATTATAGTGATGGATGTACTTTTATAATTATGCTAAGATAGTCTCGTATATGTGCAACATACTACCTAAACTTCCGGTTTCAGTACAGCATTGATGGAAATGGTATGGATGAAACACTTCTGGATGCTTTGCGTAATGTGATTTACAAGATGGAGCATGATCCAGAAAAAGCGACCCTATGTCTTGAAGAGGTAACTATGATTTAGTAATTACCAGCATGTGTAAGTATACCGGCATCTTTAATTATTAACATGGTAGAACATGCTTCTTTTTTACAGAGCAAATTATTTAGAGGGCAGCTACAGTTTTGGCCACCGAGCGGCTGTCGTCAGCAAACACAATATGAATCCAGATGCGTCACACATCAGGAAGACATTCACCTGGTGTTACTTGGTTACTAATATGGAACTATCATATATGTAATTTTCATAAATATTTTTGCAGCTGAATGGTGGGTGCATTTTGGCGGATCCGCGAGAAATCTAAAGCCGATAGCTATCCGAATTTTCTTCCAAACAGTCTCCTCTAGTAGCTGTGAGCACAATTGGTCCACCTTCGCCCTCATCCACAGCAAACAAAGAAACCATTTGATACAAAAACGCCTCAACGACCTTGTTTATGTGCACTACAATCTGCGGTTGAGGCTAAAGTGCATTCAGGAGGAACCGGAGCTCAAGTATCAGATCCGATTTACGGGACCTTCACTGATGATGACGATGATCCACTACTCGACTGGCTTGTAGGCCAGCAGCAGGAGCCCGAGCTTGATGAGCCAGGATCGCCTCTACGACCAGCTAGCTTCATAGCCACGGAGGCTAGGGTTGATCCAAAGCAATGGGCTGAGCGCAATATTCCACGCACTCCCAGAGCTGATCAGTCGCAGGCACAAAGGAGCCAGTCACCACATAATTGGTACGAGACACCTTCCGAGAGAGCTGATCGAGAAATGCTCAACAGAGAAGGGCGACAGCCAAACAGAGAGGGCCAAGAAGGAAAAACAAAGGGTCCCAATGAAGAGTGTCAAAGAGGAGACTTGGATCAGCAGCGATGAAGGTTTTGGTGGTGATGGATCTTCTAGCCATGGAGGGAGCGGAGGATAGTATGATACTTATGAGACACAACCGAAGGATGGTCTATATTTCACCGGTGAGTCCCAATTTACGGGTGCTACACAGGATACGGACCACGGTCAACCACCTGATAGATTCCGTGAGGATATCATTGGATATAGAAGACGGGCTCCTCGAGGTCGTTTAGGAAGACAGGATATAGCTGTAGATGAGCTCGCATACGGATACGGATTTTATTATCCACAGCCTCAGCCTGACGAATATGGATATGGTGTATCAGATTTTGCTTCCGCCATACTCGGATGGGCCCCTACACAATCAGAGGACACCTCTAAGAGCTAGAGCGTGAGCAAGAGATCCGACAGTTCTTATAACCTGGCGCGTGTTCCTTCTGATTGGGTTGATCTGCCTCCTCCTGACTATACTTATGATCTGGATATCTACGAGAGCCATCGGCACTCGCCCCGATTTTAGATATCCGAGAGTGCTTTAAATGTATGTAAATAATTGTATCTTAATTTGAAGATATTTTATGTGTATTATTTTATCATTTGGAACGGAAGGAAGTAATAACATGCATCATCTATGTTTCAAATTTAAACCCTAAATTTAAACATAGAAACATCAAAAATCATAAAAAAAGAAATAAAAAAAATCAAAGTTTATTTAATTTAAGATCCAATAGAGACAACATTTTTAAAAAAAATGGAACCCAAAATCCGGCTCGCCGTACCGGGCCGGTACGATACCAATACCGGCGGGTACGGCGGACCTTGCATATACATATCCATAAGTACATAAGTACATATAATATATATACATATATATGATCCCATTGCATATGTAACTAATAAAAAAGTACTGCCTCATCTTTCATACATTACTAAATGGAATATTCATGATCCTATTGCATGTGAAAATCAAGGGAGAAAAAATTAAGGCAAAAAAGAGGCATCAGTGAAGAATATTAGGACCAAGGTTTGCTATACTGATTGGTACAATACCGTATCAGACGTATCGTATCATACCGCTCGGTGGCATCGTATCGACACTCAGTACACCTCGCTGTCTCATACCGTACCGTGTACCGACACTATAGTAGAATGGTACTGGTACGGAATCCGATACTGAAACAACGAACCTTGATTATGATTGTTAGGGCATGGCCATGTGGGAATCACTGAGCTGACTAAATTAATTATCTCCCGTGCGCAACTTTTTTTCTCTTTTACTATGAGGTATATCTAAATGTTATTTTCTTACCCTTTTCTTTATCAGCTTTTAGAATCTTATACCTACTAGGAAAGAAGATATAAACTTAATGGCTCTCCATAATAAGAAGGGCTAAATGCAAATATAGTTTTTAGTTCATCTTCTTATTTATGGTTTCATTATTCCGATTAAGGAACCACCATCTGGGTAAAGAATTTGATCTACAAAATAAACTGCTGCAATTTCCTTTTTCTTTGGGGGGTGTAGAAATTTTCATCTCTAAAATTTTAATATTTCATATCCCAATAATATGGATGTCCGACTTTCAAATTGAACCTCCATTAATTATTAAGCAAGAGAATCTTATTCAAGCTAAAAAGACAAAGAAAGCAAACACTACCAGAAGATATGTTAAGCAGGAGTATCCAAACAATTAGGAACCACCTTTTCAAGGTTTTGGCCAGGATCATACTGCCCCCGGCGATAAGAAAGCAGCTGGGATAACTCAAACAGTGGTTGCCCCTCGAGGAAGAGCTCAGCAATAACACAACTGAAAGGAAAATGATGATGAGACATTCTATAAATCATTTAAAGGACAGCAAAAAAAAAAAATATAAACGTCAGAGTATACTTATTTATACAAGTTGCCAGAAATAATACATTTAAAAAATCAAAATGCACCATCAATAACAATTTCAAATTTAGACACGTCAACCCAACTAATCATAAAGAAAGTACGTCCTGCAAATATATGCATAAATACCTAAGGAAAAAGATGCTTCTTCTCTAGATGGAAATGCGTGTGTAGGCAAAAGCCGCCTACACTTAGCATGAAATACAAAAGGCTGGATCCTGATGCTGGCCACACCCGATTTACATGAGGTCTGTGTGATTCAAAGGGACAGGGGTGGCTTCAGTGCTTCGCATTGCATGTAGGCAGTGTTTACCTGCACGCTCGTGCAGGTTCAGCACCACCTTGATCTTATGCCAACCAACTTTAAAAGAAATTTACATCCGATCCATTAGGATAAAACATAATATTAAGTATAAGATCTAATCTCAATGCTTGTCTTTTGAAAAATTCAGTTACTTCATAACATATGTCTTTAAACCAATGGACTGCAAATGTCCTTTTTCAGAAACCAATTCTTTCTGTCTTAGCATCGCGTCAGAAAAATAGATCACATTGTACATGTTATGCTTGCAGTCCTTTAGAAAGCACCACTTATATTTCATCATTTTTTCCTCTTTGTGCTTAAAGTTATATTTTTTGCCAAGCTCTGTCTTCAACAAAATTTAAAATGGTTCAAGATAAAATTTTCTAGAATATTAAATATTTTTTCACTCAGACCTATTCACAATAGACATTTTCACAATCATTACCTAGATGTGCATTTAATAATAACTTTTCTATGTACATCTATTTTTCTAATTTTATTATACATCAAAGTATCCATGCATTGAATTGAGCCTGCACTAAGTATTCATATGTAATTTTAGAGCTTTCCAAAAAAAATTAGCAGACTTATCTTCTTCTGGGTATTTAAACACTAATTAAAAGAGATGCTTCATGGCATATGAAATTTTGAAGGAGAAAAATCTGCACTTAAATGGCACAAAATTGAAGCAGCCCCAATTTGGGAGCTTTATTAGCCCAAGACTTCGAGACCGAAGTACATCGGTACTAGCCCAAGTCCCTCGGGCCTGGACAAGGCCCAATCACATTACTTAGAAGATTCTACCAACTACTTGACAACTCAATGCCAACCCATTGACAACCATTACTTAGCTAATAACCAGCTAAGTGCTAAATAGCACCTTTGTGTGACAACTCAATGCCAACAATATGGACAACCATTACTTAGATGTTTTTGTAATGTGTTAATTGCAAACCTCCTCTACAAAAGGAGGTTAGATGTCTTTTGTAAAGGCATGTTGTGTTGTGTTCTAGAATAAAGTTTCTAGTTCCTATATTTGAAGGAGTGATTACTTCTTTACTAGGTCAAGCCCAAGGTGTGATTCTAGCGTTGTTTACCTTCCCAGTTTCTTATTTTTCTCATTTCCCTTCTTTCTATTTAGTTTCTCCCTTGTTTCCTTCCATATTTCTAAAGCCTAAAAACCTGCTTAATTTTTACTCTCAAAACCAGAACCTTATCTTGTATAATTTGATATAACAGCACTTGTTGCATCATTAATGCAAGAAGATCTTAATGAGATGAACTCCTTGACTTGATTCTATCTGGGTAATCTGATATATTTGCTATAACAGCAGTTGTTGCATCATTAATGCAAGAAGATGTTAGTGAGATGAACTCCCTGACTTGATACTATCCGGGTAATGAAGATATAGTGTATCAGTTGGTCCCCCTATGGCCCAACTTCCAACACACAAAAGACAAGGTTAATGCTGCTCCCGCTTGTTGACTAGCATCACCATGCTGATATATATATACTCATTACTGTATTGCCACAAAAACCACAACTAATAGTCCCATAACAACGCATATTTTCCCCATGCAAATTCCAGCAAAAGCTGAAGGAACCAACCAGATAACATTATCCTTCAAATGCATTTTTCTCTATTCATGTGTAAGCATGCAGATACTAGATACAATAATACAACTGGCTTAGAAACTGATGTTCAATGCTGAGATATGATGATTAAATCTAGCCGATATTACATGCTTATGTAGTGTAAAACTTGAAAAAAAAAAAGGTTTAGCAGCAATTCTTACTCTGCTATTACATTTTAGGAGAATCATCATCATCCAAACGGAATGGCCTCATTAGTTTTTACATCATGGCATACTCAGAAGTGGATCAGACTGTAAGTAACCAAGTAGGACCAACTTCAGCAATATTCGGTTCAGGAATAGGAAACAGCAGATTAGGGAATAGGTATGCCTATTAGAGTAGTTAACCACAAGTTATTCCTGTTTTTATTTGATACAAGTTGGAGAAAAACTCTAGGCTGATGGCGCTTTCTCCAATGAAAAAACAAAGGAGGCAAGCACAAATAAGCACTTTATGATAGGAATAGCTTATGAAAGCTTTCCCTTGGAAAGTTGTGCCTAACATGAGCAAGTTTGATTAGAATAACTGATTATGCCTGTTTTCTAAAGGATCTTAGGCAGGAATAGGGCTTGGGCTGCTTTATTTCTGAACTAAGTGCTGCCTCGAAATTTACTAAAAAGTTGTTTTATTATTTTATCAACTTAAAATGGCATAAAGTATATTAAATAAGACATTTTTGGGTCACGAGCACCCAGAGTACAAAAAGGACACCATAGCATAAATACTGCCAGATTATTACACACTCAGTCAACATCCAAAGGAAGGCTTCTAATAAAGAGATAATGCATACCCCAGAGAGAAGATATCCATTGATGGCTTTAAAGGTGCATCTGGTGTAACTTGTGCCTCACCTCCATGCTCATAAAACCTCTGGAAGATATTTAAAAAAGAAAATTTAATTTGATTTATTTCTTTAAACGGACCTTAGCAGAAGATGAAAGGAAAAATATAAAATGGATAATCAAAAAAAAATTATTCAAGATTATAAACCATGTCAATTGCAAGAGTAGAGAGAGTAGCTTCACCAAATAAGCTTAGTAGAGGAAATGGGTTTAGGAATATTTCAGGCTGTGAGTTTCGAAAATTGCATTAATTGGCAAAGTCATACCTATTCACATAGGATAAATCAAGCTCAAGTATTAGAGAGAAAAAAAAATGAAGCATTCTGATGCAAATGTACGCTCAATCAAAGTTAAAGATGGCAAATTGTGTTTGAGAAATAAAACCAATCATTCACTTCACATCATAAAATTTCTTCCCCACTTACTGAGAGTCAGCTTTACGATTTTTTTTTTTACATGCAGGTACATCAAAGACAGTACATTTCCCAAGTTAAGCCTCTGCAAATCCTTCCTCAAAACTTTGATCAAGGAATTTCTTTCATCATCTGCCTTTATGGCCATCTTTGGCCTTCATATAACCAATCCAACCTAGACGATTCTCTAAGAATGTACCGACTGTTGTGTAAGTTCAGATGCCTGAGCTAGTTTTGTCTACTGTAACTTTCGTTTTGCTTAACTTCCATATTATTGCTCAAACTTTTATTCTGCATAACATTCAAATTTATGCAACATCAACAGTCTACCCATTGTCCCACTCTATATAGTATCAGCTTATCTCTCAAATGCTTGTGGTGCAACTTCATTTTCAGTACCAGCAGCCTAAAGCAAAACTCAGGTTTTATTGAAGGGCTGCTATTTGAACCTGCAATCCCAGTCAATGGACAATAGAAGGAGAATATACAGCACCTTAAGAAAATATGTAACACAGCCAACAAATCATCTTCTTCTACTGCACTGCAAAATAAACATTTATAATTTTTGAGACACTTAAAGACCATATAGTCCAGATATTACTACAAATACTTCTACAGTCCTGGTGTGCTCTTGCTTGGCACTCGATACCTACATGCTAGAACTAGATATTGTATTGACACATTATGAATATTTGTTATCCATAATATACTGCGCTAGGTTCGATTTTCAAGGATATTGAAGTATTTGTATGTAATCCAATCTTGACATAATTCATCTAAACTAATCATTTTTCATACCGAATGATCTGGACTTGAAAATCAACCCATATCAAATGGTGTATATATGCACAATTTAGACCAAATAGACCTTCATAAGGACAAGGATCGGAAATAAAGGTTGAAAAGTTACGAATAAGGAATATTTGATAGTAAGAAGGATAAGAAGATATTTTCTGATAGAGACATACCAGTCAAGGAACCAACAGCAAAGAAGAAACCATACGGAACTTCCATCTCTGTCGTGCACAACTAAAGCATGAAACAACAAGAGCAAATATTTGGGCATAACACAAGTCTCAAAATGATTATATTTTTCAAACAAGTATAAGTTATCCATTTTCTCAACCAGCACAAGTCCATTTTGATTCAGAAACAAAAATGATCATCTTAAATTTGACAAATAAGAACTTGGTGCTTCGGCGGGAACTTGCCTAGGTTTACTGTCTTTTCATTTGGGAGCAAAATTCTTACAAAACTGTAATTCTACAGCAAAAGGTTCCAATTTTGTTAAGAGAACCAAGAACTAAGAAGCTTGCAGTTAAAGGGAAAAGAAGAGTAAAGAAAGAGCAAGCATGGACAGTCACGACAATAATTCATCCTTCCAGGGATCAATTTGTTGGATATCACCAACATTTATATGAGAAAATCAAGGTTGTCTTGTTTGAATTATGTAGATGTCGGCTAGAATATGAGCTCAACTTGGAACTATAGGACCAAATTACATCTAATGTGTTGCTAGGATGGTTGCTAGGATGTTTATTGTCCTCTATGGTTGTAAATACAAGCATTAACCTATCTATTTGGGGCCTTTTTCTAGGTCCTACTTTGGCAATGGTTCCTAGCATGGCCAGGTGCTTTGGAGCAATAAGTGTCCTCCTATACCTCCTCAATATTTTTATTATATAAATAGTAATTTCTAAGGGCCAACGTCTCGATTCCTCCAGTTAATCATTTTATCTTGCAAGCATTTCTCCTGCTTACTAACTTCTAGAAGTCTAAAGATGTCATATATGTCAATCGAATTGCCAATAACAATCACTGACTAAAAGAAGCAACTGCCATTTCAGATATCTTCACAAAGAAATTGGCTAAGGTGAGAGAGAAACAAGGATTGCTGCATAAACCAATTAAAGCGATTAATCTATGACATCAATAATCTGCAAGCAATTTGAAAATAATAAATTTTTGCAGCTTGAAACAAGATAAACAAAGGCATTTAGATTGGCTAGAAGAAAAGAACCAACTTCGGGTGCAAGATAACAACGCCTCCTCCCTCCAGTATCAAAAAAAAATGAGAAATCTGAAGGATCGTCATCTGGTATGTAAGTTGGCTTGAAAGATGCAAAGTCCGCAAGGTACAGCCAATTCCAAGAGGTGACGAGAACATTCTCACACTTGATATCACCTACAATTAAAGGAAAAAAACCCACATTGTTTTAATAAACACCTCTAAACTAGAAAGTTTGCCATTTATTTGTCTCCAAATGATGCCCTCTCACCATGGCAAACACCCTTACTGTGGCTCTGCTCCACCGCACAGAGTAACTGCACATCCAAATGAGCTAAGTCCACAACCATATCTAGTCAACATAAAGAAAAGAATTCACATGAACAATGAACAGAAAGAAATGGTAGATAGATTGGTAGGGACGCTCGAGGTAAGTTGTATTTCAAAACCCAGATCAAAACGTATGGTTTGATTTCCAGTTGACAGTAACCACCAGGTTTGTTTTTAATTAAATCAAAGAATTCCATCAATCAGTAAATTCTAAACGTCTTTTCCTTTTCTGCAACAGTGCAGGAATTAGTACCTGAAAAGCAAGCCATTTCTTCTCGATGAGACTGAGGAAGGGCCTTGTGCTCAGCCGGTCATGAAGATTGCTGAAGAAATACTGCCTCAAGAGGTACGCCGCCTTATCCGTCTCTAGCCAAAACTAAATATCGGCCCAAAGTATTTTAGAATAAAATTGCAGAAAAAGCACAAAAGGAAAGTCTATAACTCCATTCCACCGCATTCACTCTGATTACAGCGCACTGTTCTTCTCGATAAATTATAATCAATTATATGCATACCAACCAAGAAAATATCACCGCTCGAATCTTTAAGAATTTAAACATATAATTACAAAATCTCATACTCACATTCCTGAAGAAAAATATCAAGAACCGAGCTTTAAGGACCTAATAACATGGAACAGGAAAGAGGGCAACAGGAAGTCACCTGGAAGGGCCAGACATGGGGGTTTTGAACGGTTTGAAAGATATCCCTGATCTGCGCCATCCTCTTCTCATAGTCCTATCAAGGTGGCATCAAGAAGACGAGATAGAATTTAGGATCAAAAAGATGGGAAAGGGTAAAGATTGGGGTTCTTGATGGAGAGAATCGAGAAAAAGAAATCTATACCTTGAGGTCGAAAGGGTCGCCACGCTTGAAGTAGACCTTGACGAGGACGAGGCCCTCGTCGTGCTTGCAGAGGATGGATTTAAAGAAGCGGCCGCGGCCGAGTACCTCGATGAGAACCAGGTTGTAGGAGGAGGGCAGGTCGTGGAGGTAGTACTCCGATGCCGACACCTGGGTCGTTCGTGCGATCTTGTTCCCCATCTCCTGTCTCTCCTCCTACTCCGCGCGGCTTTCTTCTTCTTGTTCCTCTTCGCCGGGGAAGATCGAGCATGGATCGGAGGGCAAGACAAGATCAGATTTAGGGTTTTCACACGATCGCGATTCGGAGGAGAAAGGGAGCAGGTTCGTCCGCTTCTTCTCGTCTCTGGTTCGCTTTCGCCGTCTTCTCGTCCTCCGGTTCGGGGTTTCCTTCGGCTTCGAGGACGAAGAACGCACGCGAAACCGGAGTGACGCGAACGAGGCACCTTCACTTCACACGCATATGAAAACCTTGCGCTTGTCTCTCAGCTTCTCGTTCAAACCAACCAAAGGTCCGTGCAAGTGTGCAACGCACAGTATAATTGTAATTAAAATAAAATAATAATATAACTGAAAAATAAAAAAAATAAAATTATAATCAATGTATAATAAGAAAATAATAATGAGCCTTTAAAGTTATGAATTTGGTATTAATTAAAAAGACATGTTATACTAATGAGCCTTTAAATTATAAAACATCATTCTAATTTTTATCACATGATTTAGCCAAATAAATTTATAAAATTTATAGATTTCAACAATGAGGTCTAGATAAGAAAAAGGCGGTAGAGATGGGAGATACTCATTTATTTGATTTGGGTTTTTAAATGCATGGGAAGTTTCTCTATCATGCATGTGATTAGAGTTCAGCATTAAATGAAGTGACTTTTTTTTTTAGGGTTGTTTCAAAACTTACCGTATTTTCTAGTAACCTGCGTGATTAGGAGAGGCATGTGGAGAGAGTAATCTCTGCATTGCTCCAATTCTGATTTTTAAGAATTTTTGATAAGTTTTCTATAATATATGTTATTCAGGGAGAGTTCTCTAGAGTTACCATGGGAAGAGCTATGTTTGCATGGTAGTAAAAGCATGATACTATTTTATGTATATTTTTTTAGAATTTTTGATAAATTGTTTAATTTTCTATGAACCTCTTTATAATTAATACACACGCATTATATATATACTCGCGCGTGTGTGTGGAGAGAGAGTAATCCTGGCATAGCTCCAATTCTAATTTTTAAGGATTTTTGGTGAGTTTTTTATTTCTCTATCAACCTCTTTATAATATATGCCATTCAGAGAGAGTTCTGTAGAGTTACCAAGGGGAGAGGTATTTTTGCATGGTAGTAAAAGCATGATACTGTTTTATGTATATTTTTTTAGAATTTTTGATTTTTTTTAATTTTCTATGAACCTCTTTATAATTAATACACACATATATTTTATATATATATATATATATATATGGAGAGAGTAATCTCGGCATAGCTCCAATTCTAATTTTTAAGGATTTTCGGTGAGTTTTCTATTTTTCTATCGACCTCTCTATAATATATGCTATTCAGAGAGAGTTCTTTAGAGTTACCAAGGGGAGAGCTATTTTTGCATGGTAGTAAAGCATGGTACTGTTTTATGTATATTTTTTTTAGAATTTTTGATTATTTTTTTAATTTTCTATGAACCTCTTTATAATTAATACACACATATGTATGTATATATATGTGTGTGTATATGTATGTATGTATGTATGTAATATGATACGTCTTTAATCACACTAGCATCCCCCATGTGTTGCACCTGACGCGAAAGCATTCGATGGACTTGCCGAGAACACTTGATGTCTTGTAGATATTATTTAAACAACCAATTTTACTTGTACCCCTAAAGGACGTTAACATTGCATATTATTTGATATAAACTTTCTATCTCCTTTTGTGAGTGAAGGGCTCTACATCTCTTCTCCTTCCACAATTTTTTCTTAAAAGAGTACACCCTTGGTGAACCAATTCTTATTCTTTTCACGAGGAAACAGCAACCAAAGGTGAGATTGTATACAGTGTACGTAATTAAGGGCCTGTTGGAAGCCTGCTTAAGTTATAGTCGGGATAGATATGTATAGAGTGAGAGGTGATAAGAGTAACAATGATTGGCGGAGAAGAATTTGAATGACATGGGAAGTCCTCCAAATAATGCAATCCTGAAAAAACCATGATATTCCATTCTTTTGAGAGGTGATTTAAGTTGTAGGACTTTGAATGAATCTAATTTTTTTAATTTTGATTAAACTTTTTCTCTACATCACACAACTTCTCCTTAAAATATCTAAGCCATGTACAGTTTTATTCTGTGGACAAGCTATCCGAAGCATCCAATTACAGAGCTTAATGAACATGAAATCAGTCTTCTATGCGTTCTCGATGGTATCAGATGAGCCTCGCATCCAGGGGCTGTGTCTTATTCCACGCATATATCTTTGGGAAAGTATATGCAACTTGGTTGGATTATGCACTTCTAAGGAAGAGAAAAAGTTTCATGTAGAAAATCAAGAGTACACCCATGATATTATTAGAATAAAAGAATTAAATGGGATGACAACCATCAATTCTTCTTCTCACATGCTTGCAAATACTCTATACTGGTTTACATGAATCAATGAATATCTCCATACCTTTCGGTGGTTAATTCTTTTATTTGTCTTAGAAAGAAGCATGAATGTGAATTAAAGGTGTGAAGATTTGTGCATGAGCGTATGTTTAGTTCCACATCGGTTATTCGTCCGAGAGATCTTGGATATTTATATAAGATTAGAGAACCCGAAAAAATATTATTTGCTAGCCTTTTTAGAGGAAATCTCGAGTTGTTACAAATAGTATCAGAGTGAACCTGACTCATGGTCCATGTGGATTAGAGGACACTGCAGCAGGAACTCATTGAGGCTGACCACAAGCCAAATATGGTGCTTGTGATTAGATTTGAATAGATTTGCATCCTTAACCGGATGAGGACATCAGTATTTAAATTGTGAGAGCATATGTTTAGTTATAAAGTGCAGGTGGTGAGTGCAAGTCTTCTACAACCCCATGAGTAGCCCTCAGTCCTAAATTAAAAGATTGGTTCAGCCAAGGTACATAACTGACCTCATTAGATTTTTGAGCTTTATCCAATTCTTGGCATGTGATAAACAGGGGCGGCCCAATACATTTGGGGGCCTAAGGCAAACTTTCTAAGAGAGGCTTTTTTTTAAAATAATAATAATAATAATAATAAATTTTAATAAGTGCAAAATACTTTAAAAATTTATTTAAAAATAATCCGTCTAGCTTTTTGAGATGCAAAATTGCTAATCAAACTTTTATACTCAAGATTCATTAAAATACTATTTTCAATCGATAATATAGCTAATCCATTTAATCTTTCTTGTGACATAGTCGACCGCAAATAAGATTTTATCAACTTTAATTTTGAAAAACTTCTTTCAGCAGAAGCAACTGTTACAGGTATTGTTAACAATATCCTGTAAGCAATACATGCATTTGGAAAATAATCTGTTTTTTTAATAAAACTTAAAGTATCAATAGGGGTACAAGTTTCTATTTGTAAAATTTCTTTTAAAACATTTAACTCTGAAAATAGATCAAGACCATCAATATCAGAATATTCACCGTGCTTTAAATAGTTTTCAAGATTAATACAACACCTTTTCAAATTCTCTTCATTCAAAGATTTTAACTTTCTAAAATTAAACAAAAAACCAAAAACATCTTCATATATAGTAAATTGTTCAAACCTACTTTGAATTGAAGAAATAGCTTGATCTACTATATATAAAAAGTAATCAATTCTAAAAGATTCTTCAGTTGATCTTATTGTCTCATCATCAGTATTTTCATCAAATTATTTTTTTCTACGGATCACACGTTTTTCATGAAATGTAGGTTCTATTTTCATTTCATTTGCAATTTCTTTAGATGAATTCAAAGCATTCATAAATCCATTTTCTCTATAACTTTTTAAATAAGAAAGAAGACCTTTTAATTGATGTATGGCAACATCAATATGCATGTCTTCAGATTGTAAATTCTTACTAACTGAATTAACAGCAAACAATATATCGTACCAAATATTCATGCCCAATAAGAATTCAAAATTTTCAATCTCATATGTAGCTAAGCATATGGCTTCACTCTTTATTTTAGGATCTTCACTAGTTTCCGCTAATTGAATTAAGGCATCTCTTATTTTAGGAGCTTGATGTTTAATTGCTTTGACACTTTCAATACGACTTTCCCAACGTGTTTGTGATAAAGGTTTAAGAGTTAATGTAGATACATTATCTTGTAAAATTTTCCATCGTTTTGTAGAAGAAGAAAATAAGGTATAAATTCGTTGTATCACTCCAAAAAAAGATATAGCCTTAGGACATGAGTTAGCAGTATCACATAATACTAAATTCAAGTTATGACATCCACATGGTGTGTAAAATGCTCTAGGATTTATATCTAATAATCTTTTTTGTACACCTTGATGTTTTCCTTTCATATTAGATCCATTGTCATACCCTTGTCCTCTTATATCATTAATCTCAAGTTTATGTTTTTCTATTATATTTATAAGTTCATTAAAAAGGCCCTTTTCAGAGGTATCATCTACTTCTAAAAATTCTAAAAAATATTCTTCTACTTTTACTGGACTTGTTGAAGTATCTACACATCTTAAAACTAGGGTCATTTGTTCCTGATGGCTTGCATCAGGAGTGCAATCAAGTATTACAGAAAAGTATTTTGCTTCTTTAATCTTTTTAATTATTATAGCTTTAATTTCAGACGCTAATATTTGAATCAATTCATTTTGAATATTATGACCTAAATAATGATTGTGAATTTCACCATGTTGAATGCGTCGAACATGTTCTTGTATTACTGGATCAAATTCTGCAATCGTTTCAATAAAACTTAGAAAATTTCCGTTATTGCTTTGATAGATCTTTTCATTCTTTCCTCGAAATGCTAAATTATTTTTTGCAAGATTTTTTACGACAGCAATAATTCTCAATAAAACTTTTTTCCAATGATCCTTCTCTTGGTTTATTTGTTCTTGGAGACTTTTATCAATTGTCTTATTTTTTAGCAATCTCACTTCTATATCAATCCACCTATTCATGCTAATGATATGTTCATTAGTTGTTTCATGACTTTTAAGCTTGATACCTAGATTTTTCCAATCCCTACTTCCTTCATTGACTAATTGACTCGTGCTAGACTTTGAATCAAATAATTTACAACAAAAACAATATACCCTATCCAAATCCTTTGAATATACTAACCATCTTCTATCATATTTTTCGCCATTAGGTAACTTACGAATGTAATGTATAGTAGAAAAGTGTCTATTATTTTCATCCCTAGGAAAATGAAGATCATAATCTCTAATTGGACCTCTTTCCACTAATAGATCTCTTAACTTTGTATCAATATTTTTCCATTGACCAGGATCACATATATTTATAGAAATAGAACTAGTTTCATTAAACTCTACACTATCCTTATTTATCCTATCTTCATCTAATTTCTTATTGTGTTCTTCACTAGATATTGTTTCAGTAGATATTTGAATACTACTATAAATCTGGTTATCAATCTCATTTTGTTTCGTTCTTTTTATGTCATCTTCCAACTCTATTTCGTTCTGAGTTGAACTTGATGTAGTGTTTTGTTTATTTGTGACAATAAATCTATCTAAAGCACCTTTTTGAGATTGAATGAGTTTTTTGATTTTTCTTTTCTTTTTGAGTTTTTCATACCCACATTCAAATTTTCTATTAGACATTTAAATCTAAAAATAATATTATCAAACCAAACAATTAAGACAATCACTGCAAACAAATCAAAATAGAATAGAGTTGAAAATGATAAAACCCAAAATGCCAATAGAAGCGGTGCCGGACTCGACGACGAATTCAAGTCCCAACAAGCGGTGCCGGATTTGACGACGAACTCAAATCCCGACAAGCGGTGCCGAACTCAATGGCGAGAAGGGGTGCCGAATCTACTGTCAATTTTAATGGAGACCCTAGACATGAAAAACTATTATCAATTTTTAAGAATAGACATAAAAATTTATTTTCAAGAATCCGACAATAAAAATTTTGATGGTATTGAAATGTAAATAGTAAAGTGGAAATGGGTGCAAAATGGAGCTCTGTAAGACTGTAACAGAGAGTATATCATGACATTAAGTTTAAGAATGTTAATTGTAGTTTTTACATCATTAATTGTAACACTAAAAACAGGGTTATCTCTTCATTCACCATAAAATGAAATAAATAATTTCTATTCTCTCTTCCTCCTGGCTCCTGGCTCCTGCACAACTATCAGAAACAGGGAAAGCACCAAACCCCAACCATCATACTCTTAACTTTTCCCTCTATTTATATGATTCTATCTATCGACAAAGAGGTAAAAGGGGGGAACTAATGATTCAGCACAACAAAGCACCAACGATTACTTGAGTTAAAAACAAAAAAAAAAAGCCCCTGTTGCCACATAATCAAATGATTCATTCAAACCACAGTTCCGGCAGCCGGCACATTCTGCCCAAAAAATAAATCCCCCATTCCCCAGTTTAGGCAAAATTTTCCAACAATCTTTAAAATTATAGTTTCTATTTTCCAACAAAGGGGTTAAAAAATCAGAAAGGGCTTGTAATCACTAATCAGTAAGCTGTCTAGACTCTGGTCTCTGGAATGACGAATTGAAAGTTGAAACAGGGGCGGAGCCGCAGAGGGCGGAACTGGAGAAGGAGAACTCACCTAGTCGGCTAGTCCCCTGACACCTAGAGAGGGCGGACTACGGAGCCGCGGAGGGCCAAGAAGGAGACCTGGAGAAGAGACGCCATCAAGAATCGAGTTATCGAGGAACGGGAAGCCGGGAAGGAAGAACTGTTGAGTCAAGAACCGAAGAAGAGCTGAGCTGCTGAAGGAAGAACTCAAGGATGAAGAAGAAGACGCCGTCCTCTTTGGTTATTTGGGATTATGGTGTCGGTGACTACGGGCTATGGCTAACATTTAAGAAGTAAGAAGACGGTGGCGTGCCAGGCGGACGGTTGGATGGAGAAGACGAGCTACGCTAGGGCCTGGGCAGCTGGAGAAGACGGGCTATGGACGGGGGATGGCTAAGATGTCTTGTCCCGTTACTCCCGTAAGCGGTAGGCCGTAACTCGTAAGCTCTATCCCCGTTGCCGTTGTCCTGGATGCCGGTTGCCGGACCGTTGGTCGCTGCCTGTTGGTCACTGCCCGCTGGTCGCTGGAGGAGGAGGTCTCCCAGAGGCGGAGGCCGGAGGCCTTCCTTTGGTCCGAGGCCCTAGGCAACCGCCTCGATCGCCTAGGGCTCGGGCCGGCACTGGTGATAAATGGAAAGAGAAACTCATCCATAGTTTATTTTTTTCTGGCCAATATGCATGAGTTTAATGCAAAGAGTCGGTTAAGACGTGGACTTGGCTTGTATATGCATCATTCCCCTATAGACCAAACCCCTTCTTCCTAGAGAAGCTTAGACAATGGGCCAAGACCGACCTATCACTAGGGATAAGAAAGAACCCTCCGCCTAATGATGTGCTCAAGTCTAATATTCACAGACCTTCTTTAGTGTTGATAGGTTCATCCTCCATTAGAAATGCTCTTTATTTTTTTGATGCATCCCGAGACTATACCATTTGAAATTAATATGTACAATGAGATCTTCTATGGACCAGTTCAATCTATCAAAAAAAAACAACTAAAGTTTGAGTCACAGACGATCCACATCCAAAGAGAATTTAGGCTTCGTTTGGCAGAGCTTTTGGTGGGATAGAAAGCACTTTTCTGACCCTCCAAAAGTACTTTTGGATAGAATAGGAATGTTTCGTAAAAAAATCAGAAAGCTGTTTTAGCTAAAACATCTTCTTGGGGGAAGCTCTAAAATGGAGCTTATTCGAAAAAGTACTTTTAGCATGTGTTGGAAAGCTGTTTTGATTTATAAATTTTTTTTTTTGGACCAAAATATCCATGATAAAAATATTATAATTACAAAAAATTAGTTCCTAAAAATATTATATCAATAAAATATTAATATATAATGATAATAATTATGATATTTTATATCTTTATTATTGTATTATACTATAAATATAATGTTATATTACATTATATCATAATACATTGACATGTTATATTATATAATATCAAATTATGCTATAATATTATATTACTATATTATAATAATATTATATGACATTGCAGTAATATTATACTATATTATATATTTATGTATTAATATATATTATATTTTATTGTGCTCTATTGTACTATACTATACAATATCCTTTATGGTCATTTTGTCATACGAAAAGTATTTTCTCAGTTTATTTACCAAATACATATTAAAGTTCCACAACACTTTAAAAATGTAGTTACCAAACAGCAAATAGCTTTTTTATAAAAGCTCTAATTTAAAAAGTTCTATTCTGAAAGTTCTGCCAACACATATTAAGCATGTTTATGCTGCTTTTTCTCTTTTTCTTTTTTTTAAAAAATATAAAATATATATATTTGCTCTATTTATTTTTGTTCACCGTGGAAAAGCTTTGAAGACTAGGCTACTACCAACTAGGAGAGCACAATTTAGTTTTGGTTAAAAAAACCAAAACAAAAAAACTATATGCATTTGTTTACGTCTTTGAGAGATGTTCCAGTACTTATCGTAGCCGATCACTTGCCATGGCTGACCCTCAGGCAAACTCTATCTTCTTTGTCATCAACCTTAGACCATCGCACCCGATCCAACTCGTCCTAAGCATAGGAGTTAGTCAACACCGTCACTTCATCATATAATTCTGCTATGTTGCTCTCTCTCTTGAATTCCACTACATCCAAGTACTTCATTGCCCCCTTATTTCTTGGTCCGACCCCAACTGCCGGTGTCGATCCCGTGCTCCGTCGAGCCCTTAATCTGCCACGTTCGGCCATACCAGGGCAAGCCCATCACCAGCTTTCTCTAGCTGCACCCCCTGCTGCAAGCCATAACTTGAGCCCATAGTTGGTGCTTACGTTGCTCGACTGGTCGCAGAGCGTTGCATAAACTCCGAAATGATGTGTTCCATGAACTGTAGTAGCTGAAGCACATCGCATTGATCCAGTCGAACTCAATGGCAATTATCTCTGTTGGGTACGACCTCAGTATATAGCTGGAAAGGAAGAACTGAGATACAAAATAGACTTCAGTTGTGAGGCATGCAGGACTGGCCAATGGCTGTAGCATCCCGAATGGTAGCATCCTGCCTTATGTGTGGGACTTAGATCCTTAAACAAAGAGTACGCGATGAACCGTGTAGGCATAAATTTAGTCCCATATCGGTTATTTGCTGGATAGATTTTGGATATTTATACAGGATCAAGGAACACAAATAATATCTTTTGATTAGCCATTTTGGGTGAGGTCGTAGGTTGTTACAAATGGTATCAGAGCATAAAAGAGAGAATGCCGAATTAAGTAATGGCAAGGGACTTGCATATCTTGTTGGTCTGCCGTGTATTTTATTTATAGGAGATAATTACAATATGTTTTTGAAAATTATTACAAGAAAGGGGAGAGCATAAATCATGGGTCAATGACAATTCTTTCCTCTCTATAGGAGGATATCGTATCTCACTAATAAGAAAAGGAAGAGCATAAATCACGGGTCAATGACAATATTTTTCTTCTCTATTTATAATTCTTTCCTTCGCTATAGAAGGATCTCGAATCTCACTAATACCCTCCCACAAGGTCAACAGGGGAGAGGCCATGTTGAGCTTGTCATGTAGCTAAAGAAACCATGGAGCAGGGAGAGGTTTTTTGGGGGCATCCGCAAGTTGATATCGGTTGGAGAGAAACTGAATATCCAAGGCTTCTTTTTGAACTTGTTTTTGAACAAAGTGGTAATTGATCTCCCCATGTTTTGTACGAGCATAAAAAGTCGGATTTGCCGAGAGATAAGTGGCACCAACATTGTCACACCATAAGACCGAGTAGAGAGGAGAAGGAATTTGAAGTTCATGAAGCAGGAACTTCAACCACAACAATTCAGAGGCGGCATTAGCAACAGCCTTATATTCGGCTTCAGTGAAAGAGCGAGCAACTGTCGGTTGTTTCTTGGAGGACCAAGAGATTAAGTTGCAACCAAAGAACACACGATAAGCTTTGGTGGATTTGTGATCATCGAAAGAGCCAACCCAATCAGCATCCGAAAAAATAGAGAGCTGAGTAGAAGAGATGCGATGCAATAAGAGGCCAAGATGAATGGTAGCTTTCAAGTACCTTAAAATCCGTTTGACAGCACTCCAATGTTGATCTGTAGGTCGTTGCATAAACTGATATACCTCGTTGACAGAGAAGGTAATATCTGGGCGGTTAAGAGATAAATATTTTAGAGCCAACTACACTGCGGTAAAGATGCGGATTAGAGAAGGAAACTCCATCAAATAAGGAAAGCTGTGTGGAAGATGGCATTGGCGATTTAATTGGCTTGGACTCTAGCATGTTGATGCATTTGAGAAGATTATAAATATATTACCACTGACTAAGTAAAAGTCCTTCAGGAACAGAAATAACCTACACATCAAGAAACTAAGAAAGATAGCCGAGATCTTTCACTGCAAAGTCGGCACGTAGTGTTTGAATAAAATCTGAAATTGCAGCATTGGTAGACCTAGTAATAATTATATCATCAACGTAAATAAAGACAAAAATTTGAACCTTCCCTTTTTGGTAGAGAAAGAGTGAAGAGTCGGATTTTGAGTTGAGAAAGCCATAGGCAAATAATCGGTCACTGAGTCTAGCATACCACACCTAGGAGGCATATTTGAGACCAAAGAGGGCCTTGTGGAGACGACACACATAGTTGGGGAACGGATCATTTGTGTAACCCTAAGGTTGCTTCATGTAGATCTCTTCACAAAGAACACCATGTAAAAATGCATTTTGGACGTCTATTTGATGCAAAGACTAACCACACGAAATAGCATAGGCAAGAACAAGCCTAATGGTAGTGGGCTTGATAACAGGTTTAAAAGTCTCATCATAGTCGATGCCAGGTTGTTGATGAAATCCTTTGGCAACGAAATGAGCTTTTCTACGGTCAATAGTCCCATCATATTTTTGTTTAGTACGAAATATCCATTTGCAATCAATAATATTCATAGAGTCCGTAGGTTGGACTAGAGACCAAGTGCCATTTTGCATAAGGGCCGAAAATTCCATATCCATGGCAGCACACCATTCGAGATATTTGGAGGCAACCGAGTAACAACCAAGATCCTTCAGAATAGAGAAAATTTTAGTGAGAAAGGCATGGGGTAAAGGATACTGTACCGTGCCATCCATGGAAACTTTCAGTTTTGAGAATTTATTCTGAGATCTTGTGATTATTTTGTGAGTCTGAATCACATGAAGAGAGTTGTCGGATTGAGCTTGATCCAAGGGAGAGATATCCAGGCCATTTAAGTGTGAGGGAGAAGAGGTAGAGTCGGTTAACGTAAAGGTCGTAAAGGTTGACAAGTGGAGAGAGATTCAGATTAATGGGGGCTACGAAATTGGTGGGATCATGTGGTGATGAGGGTTGGCTAGAAATCTCGGAGGATGAGAAAGTGTCAACCAAAATTGGAGGGGCTAAGATAGAGAGGAATTCGGATTTATAGGAGATGTGAAAGGTGCTAAAGATGGAGAGGAATTCGAAATTATAAGAGATAGGGAAGGTGGAGAAATTATAGGAGATATTGAAGGTTGACCAGCATCCGAATTGAAAGGTGAATATGTGGATATGGAAGGAATAAAAGGAGAAACCGACTTGAGAGAAATTTGACCTGAAAGAATAGCATGCTGTGAGTCACTAGGTGGAGAAAAAATAGCACATAGATTGGATTTTGAAAAAGAAAAGACTCCTTCATCGAATATGACATGCCTAGAAATTAAAAAAAAATCGTAGAAAGATCAAGACAATTATAGCCACGATGATTCAAACTAAATCCTAAGAAAACATATTGTTTTGACCGAAACTCAATTTTATGATGATTAAATGGCCATAAAAATGGGTAACAGGCACAACCAAAAATTCTAAGAGTAAAAAAATTAGGAGGTTGACCAAAAAGTTTGACATAGGGTGTGCCAAAATTTAAGAGAGAAGTGGGAAGGCGAATAATTAAAAATACAGCCATTTAAAAAGTATATTCCCAATAAATGTGCAGCATGGAGGCATGGGACAAGAGAGAGAAGCCAGTTTTAACAATGTGCCTATGTTTTCTCTAAACAACTCCATTTTGAGCAGACTTGTGTGGACAAGTAACACGATAGATAATTTCAATGAAATTAAAAAATACGTGAAGGCTTCGAAATTTGCCACCCCAATCGGTTTGGACAAATTTGATTTGGCGATTAAAAAGCCATTCAACATGTAATTGAAAAGACTTAAAAATAGGAAGAATATTGGATTTACTTGCTAGAGAAAAAAGCCAAACATACTTAAAGAAATTGTTGACAAAGGAAACATAATATTTTTTTCTAAAATGGACATGATAGGAGAGGGTCCCCATACATCGGAATATATTAAATCAAGGGGGGCACATATTTTGAGTCAAATGAATAAAAAGTTAAATGATGACTTTTCCCTTGTTGACATGCAACACACATGGCAGAAATTATTGAAAATTGGAAGAGAAAATTGAGACACGACTTGCTTCACTGTTTGATAGGATGGATGACCAAGCCGTAAGTGCCAAACCTCCAAGGGAACACGTTGGGCAACAAGAGCTTGAGGGCTATTGGCTTGGATGGAATTGGATGGAAAAGGATAGAGCCCTTCATTAGTCTTGCCTTTGAATAACTCCTTCCATGTGAACTCGTTCTTCACAGAAAAATAATCAGAATGAAATTCAAGAAAAACATTATTATCATTGGTAAACTGACAAACAGAGACCATTTTTTTTTAATCTCCGGTACATGAAGAACTTGATTAAGCCGAAAATCAGATGGAGGTAAGGATAAATGAGTCGTACCGACATTCGAGATTTTCAAACTTATACTATCATCCACTTGAATCTGATCAGTTCCATGGTACGACTCAGCATGAAGATTGAGATTTTGTAAATCATTGGTTAAATGATTGGTAGCTCCTGTGTTTGGATACCAACTATGATCTCTTTGAATTTGAGGCGTAGCAATATAGGCTGCCATAGGAGGAGGAGAGGCACCTTGATAAGTGTCATCATACCGATGGTAGCATTGGACTGCAGCATGTCCAAGTTTGCTGCAAACTTGACAGGTTGGTCAAGGAGAGGAGGGCTGGCCACAACCACGATTTCATTCACGATTGTTGTTATGGGGGTTGGCGCGTTGATGCTACTGATTGGAATGGCCACACCTTCTCCGATTGAAATTGTTGCATGTAGTGATATTTGCTGACCTGACATTCACCTCTGCAATGGAATGGAGGTGATCAAGATGGAGCTTGTGATTGAGAAGATGACCATAAATATCTTCAAGAGACATAGCATGAACTATGGTATTGATTGCCGTAACTAGCGATTCATACACTACAGGAGAACTTACCTTTTCCGACGCTTTTTAGAGTCTTTAGCGACGCTTATAAGCGTCGGCTAAAGATCCGGCAACGCTAATCAAAGCGTCGCAGAAGCGTCGGCGATACCGGAGTGGAAAAACTTTTTGCCGACGCTAGATGAAAGCGTCGGCAAAAACGGTGATTTGCCGATGCTTTTTGCCGACGCTTTAAAGCGTCGGCAAATATGAATTTACCGACACTATAAAGCGTCGGAAAAAACCGTCGTGGCACGCGGGTTACGCCTAGGCCGACGGTTTTTACCGATGCTTTAAAGCGTCGGAAAATGTAATTATTTTAAAAAAAATAAAAATATCAAACTTTATAAATTTACATATATCATAAAACACACATTATACAATATGAACCAAACATTCAAATTACATTGATATTGACACAAACATTCAGATCATTCGAAATATTTATATTGTCATATCTGATTAAATTTACATAAAAAGTTATGAATTACAATGTACTTTTATATATCAAACTCCATAAAAAACAATCTACAAAGTATCAGGGACGGGAATTACAATGCCATTTTAGACGAACTCCCCGCAGAGGAATACCAAGATGCTTGCCCGAGCCGCCACTGCAACGAACACCAAGAACTGCACTGACTTGAGCTTGCTGCCTTTGTTTGTAGAGAAGCTTGAAGATTGAAAGTAACAGTAGACTTGGCCGAATCACCCGCTGACCAGATTACATGCAATAAGACTGGATGGCTTTGAAGGCTTTAGCATCCTGCACTCTGGCTTTGGATATTAAAAAAGTAATCATCTGCTAACTATATGTGAATAGTAATTCACTAGTCAATTTGGAACAGTTTTTCTTTAAGAGTAATTCACAAGTATTGTTGCTCTAACAGACTCTGATATCCAGTCAATTTGGAATGAAGAAGCACCTTCTTTAAGCTTCAGGTCGTTCACTGTTTTATCCAAACAGCTACCTTATCAAAAAAAAATTTTTTACCTCATTCCTGTTTTGGCGTCTCAGTGCTAGTTTCGTAGCTTGCAACTTCTAGGTGACCCTAACAGCTGGAGAACCAGAACTATTTCCCCTCCGTGCATCAAATCCTACATCCATGAAGCTTCATGTTCCGTCCAAATCTTCTCAAAATGAAATGGTGTTTGACCTTTTTGTCTTACAAATCTGCGAAAATTGACAATGGACAATGATCTGAATTGGCTCTTCATAGATGCTTCAACATAGTTTCAGGGTAGATATAAGAAATTATCTTCTACAGGC
The DNA here is from genome assembly GCF_009389715.1 of Phoenix dactylifera. Lineage (NCBI taxonomy): Eukaryota > Viridiplantae > Streptophyta > Magnoliopsida > Arecales > Arecaceae > Phoenix > Phoenix dactylifera. Next base: position 10,270,394 of record NC_052392.1, on the reverse strand, counting down.
TGCAGAGGAGCTGGGAAACCAAGATAGGAGACTCGCTAATTAGACAACTGAAATTCATGTCTAGTTTTAATAAATAAAATATTTTCTAGAAATTCATGTGGTAATTCAAATTTGATATATTTCTTGAGAACATATTCGTTTGTTGCCCATATTCATTTGGCCCTTCTTAAACTAGAAGACTGTTAAGTGTTTTTCCCTACCTAAGCAATGTGGTAGCCCAATGTGTTTATAAACATTATACTCTTGATGTTTGCATTGATATGTATAGCAGGGAAACAAAAGTTGCCAATTATTCAAATCTGACCTACCTAATCACAAACAATTACATTTAAACATGATACATCCATAAGGTGTTCATGGGGCATCCAGGAGTTTCCACCTACCCTGGTATCCTAGCATCAAGTTGATAACTTGCTTTAAGCTGAACAACTAGAATTTTAATGAATGTGAATATCCCTACATCCTTATCCACTGAAGATCTGACCCCCCTCCTGTACCTAATAGCCCACCAACATGAGAGAGAACATAAAAAGCCCTATGTTTCTTACCTTTCCCACAAACCAAACAGGAGTAGCTCTTCCTGTTGCAAATTAATTCTTTATTCGCTGAATCCTAGTGAATCTTGACAAAATTTGAGAGGGTAACCTGTGCTAATTACAAGCAGATTCTACCTGACCAAGAAGCCAGACCGCTAAGTGAGCACAAATGACAACCTAAAGTATGCCATGCCAACCTAGATCCTTGTAAAACATCTTAAGTTGCCAGAGTATCATTATCTCAACAATCACAGTGATGCTGGTCTCCAATACTGATAACACATTCACATGCTTGTTTCCAATTCAATCATACTCAGAAGCTGTTATCTCTTTCATGCTTAATATGCGCTACGTTAAGTTCAACAAATCATATAAAAAAAAATTATACAGCCATCAATTCTTGCACAGATACCGTAAATTGACTAAATAGAAGCATATTCAAATGACATGTTAGACAAATTAAGAAAAACACGAAATTCAATTAGACTTACATCTTGTAAGGATCGGCACCAGTGAAACCAGTAGGTTTTGTTATCGGAATCAACACCTGTGCACAAAATCAAAAGAAAAACAGACAAATAAAGAACAAATCATGAGGGCGGAAAACCCTAGAACAAAACCAAAGATCTTACCTCCCGATTTAGCAGAGGATACGTCCTAGGAGACACAATTATCGAGAAAACCGAGATAAATTAAAGGCCCTCTCCCCTTCTTCTTGCAGCCATTATTGAAACATCGATGAACAAATAAGAAATCGAGTATTCAGGAAAAAGACATCTTATTGTTTTTCAATCATGCAGAAACATGTGAATATCCAGATAGATTGAAGGAAAGCTGGAGGAAGAAGGGTACAAGGGGACCTGCTGCTGGTGTCGAGCGAGCTTGCGGCGTTGGGTCTTGAGGGAGAGGATGGCGCGATCCACGTCCGTGATCTTGGGTTTCTTCACAAATATATTCCCCATCTCCGCACCTCTCCAGATAAGCCCCAAACCCTAATCCTTGCTCTCCTATCACAAAAAGAGAGGGGTAAGGGAAATCCAAGGAAGGAAGAAGAGAAGACGAGCTTCCTTTTACGGCTCCTCTCTTGTCTTTTTTTCTTTTGGCTTCGCTGCCCGCCGCTTCTCTCCCTCTCCGTCGGGGTTCCGGAAGCGAAGTGGATCAAGAACGGATCCAGATAAAACGAGGGTTTCAGTTCGAGTTTTTACCCCGTGGTATTGGCCCGCCTTGCTCATTGGCACGATGTCTCCCGGTCTGTAAGCGAGCGAGATCGAGAGTAGAGACGAGATCCAGAAGAAGAAGAGGCAACGAACTGGAAAAGCTCTTCGATCGCCGGCCATGGCCAAGACTTGGACCCGAGCTTTTGGGGGAGGAAGAAGGGAGGAGGAGAGGAGGTCGCTCGGCGCCGGAGAGGAGGGTGAAGGACGGGACAAGGGTCGGCGCCGGAGACGAGGGAGGAGGAGGGGACAAGGGTCGGCTAGCTCTATTAGGCCTTGATCGATCGAGGATAGAGGGAGAAGGGGGGCGGCCGCGGGTTTTGATGAGATTTGATTTTCAATGACGCGCATAAGCGTCGTCTTATCCCAACTCTACGACGACGCTAATAAGCGTCGTAATTGGCCGACGCTTTTTACAAGCGTCGGCTATTTTTGGCAGTAGTTCGGAAACCTATATTTCCTGTAGTGATAGAAAGAATCAAGTCTCGCTAAAAGATATTGGACAACTTCAAAATCTTGAAGAGGTTAGCCAATAGCGGCGAGAACATCAAAAAGAGATTTAACTTTTTGAAAATAATCAGAAACAGAGGAGTTGCCCTTTTTGATGGTCGAAAGCTAGTAGCGGATTTGTATCACACGAGCTTGAGAGTGAGAAGAAAACATGCGCTCCAAAGCCACCCAAAGGGCTTGAGAACTTGTCAAGCCAACAATCTTGGCCATGACACTGTCGGAAAGAGAGGACATGAGGGTGCTCAAGAAGACTTGGTCTTCTTGGAAGTACAATTGAAAGGCTGGATTGAGTGCATAGGTAGAGAGTGATGAAGAGGTGAAAGGTGGCTGAATGTATTGCAGAGGTATGGAAAAGCTTCCATCAACATAACCAAACAATTGTTGGCCAAGTAGGTAGGGTATGACCTAAGTTTTCCAAAGAAGAAAATTGTTGGTGGTGAGTTTGACAGTGACAAGGTTGTGCATGCTGATCGGGGTAGAAACTTGAGAAAAGTTGGGTTGGTTGGTAGTACGAATGGTGTTTTGAGTAGTGGTGGGTGGAGGCATGTTTGGGCTAGAAGAGAGAGAGGACATGGTGACGACGTGTGTCATTTAGAAGGCTCTGATATCATGAAAGAGAGAATGCTGAATTGAGTAATGGCAAGAAACTCGCATATCTTGTGTGGCATGCCGTGTGTTTTATTTATAGGAGGTAATTACAATATGTTTTTGGAAAAAAATACAAGGAAGGAGAGAATATAAATCACAGGTCAATGACAATTTTTTTCTTCTTTATTTACAATTCTTTCCTTCTCTATCCGAGGATCTCGAATCTCACTAATAAGGAAGGGAAGAGCATAAATATTTATGGGTCAATGACAATTTTTTCCTTCTCAATAGGAGGATCTCGAATCTCACTAATAGAGCGGACCTAGAACATGCCAATGTAGACTAGAAAGCACTGCTCGTGTGAATCCTTTTTTAGCACGAAAGAGACATTCCTGTCCCAGTGTAAACCTTTTGTTTTAAGCCTCTATTTTTTAGTACACATGTTTCATAGGGCCAGAACCCCTCGGAATTTTTGAAAAATTGTAACTCAATTTCCAAGCATAAATCACAATTTTTATTTTTGCTACCGCACAAAGTTCTTTTATTAAAAGAGACTGAAACAAAGATACATACAGGGTAAAGCCAAAGTTAAGCAAATCAATACTTATTACATCAAGCCAATGGAGAGAGAGAACAATGGCTGAAGAAGATGCGGAAGGAAGGCCGTCGCTCAGCTCTGCCATGCATCCCATGCTGCCAACAACAAACGCTATGAGTTAGTACATAAAAAGAGAGATGGGTTCCAAGCCATCGACACAACGACGCTAGATTAGATGTCAGCCGCTAATCCCACCATTAAGCATATCTTGACCCTGATCATCGACACGTGTCTACTAAAATTAGTAAAAGAAACAAACAGATGATAGCTAAAATTGAGGGACACGTGTCGATCACCAAATTTTTCTCAATGTATCAAATTTAGGTGCAATTCATAAGCAGGAGCACAGTACCTCAAAAGCTAGCTATTTTTTTACATAAATATCCTCCTAAATATCAAATTTTGAATAAATATCCCTCTAAAATTAATATTTACATGTATACTTTCATAAAACACTTATTTTGCTATTCTATTTTTTTATTCTTATTTTTGCATATATACTAACGCCATTAAATACCATTAAAAAGTTAACGGTTGCAAATTAAAATAACTAAAATATTTTTAATAGTAGATGTGCAAAAAAAATATTTATAAGGCAATCACGATGGAGAACAAAAAGTAATTTTAAAATTTTATTTTATTTTTAATTAAAATAAATGTGCTTTTTATTAACGGCATTAGAAGAACTGTTATATTAGGGGTATTTATGCAAAAATAGTGTTTGATGAGAGTACAGAAATAAATATAAATTTTACAAAAGTATTTACATAAATTTGAATTTTTCAGAAGAGTATTTACATAAAAAATCAAAAAAAGAAAAAATTCCATCTGCGCTACGTAGAATAATATTTCCAAAACAAATTGTAAAATTGAAAAGCGCATTTGTCGCCTTGCGTTTTGTTTACCTCCTCGAGAGATGCTCCAATCCTTGTCGTATCCGACCGCCCAAAAGAAGTACCCGCCGAGGCCGTGCTCCTGCGCGAACTCTATCTTCCTCGTCACCGACCACGGGTTATCGTAGCCGATCCAACTCGTCCCGGCGTAAGAATACACAGACACCGTTATTTCATCATCCACTTGGGTCGCGTTGTTTTCCGTGTTAAAATTCACCACCTCCGAGTACAACATCACCCCATCAGTTCCTGGTCCGAGCCCTACTGCCGGTGCGCCGATGCCGTGGTCTGCCGGATCCTTGAGCTTCCACGTCCGGCCATATAATGGCAAACCCATCACCACCTTCGTCGGTGGAATCCCAGCCTCCACCCACGACGTGAGTCCATAGCTCGTGCTCACGTTGCTGTTTGGGTCGTACAGCGCCGCAGGCGCCCCAGTCTCCGACGTGTCCCAGGAGCCATGGTAGTCGTAGCACATAGCGTTGATCCAGTCCAGACTGACCGCCATCTGGTCGGCCGGATAAGATCTCGGTGTGTCGCCTGTGAGGAAGAAGTGCGACGCGAAGTACACGGCTGACGTGAGCAACAGGCTCGGTCGGCCAGTCTCGCCCGCTTCGCGAGAGATTGCGTCGCGCCACTCCATGAAGAGGTCGCCGAGGCTGGCCATTTTCTCGGGGTTCGCCGGGAACTCCCAGTCGAGGTCAAGGCCGTCGAGGTTGTACTCGCGGGCGACGGCGATGGTAGATCTAATGAAGGCGGAGCGGGTGGAGCAGTTGGTGGCCATGTTGGCGAAGGTGTCGCCTCCGCCGCCACCGCCGCCGATGGAGAGCATGGCTTTGATTGGGGGATCGTGAGCGTGGAGGGTGGCCGTGAAGTCGGCGAGCATGCCTGCGTCGGAGGGGGTGACGACGAGTTCAAAGGAGGTGTTATCTAGTTCGACAAAGGCGTAGTAGATGTGGGTGAAGTAGGAGAGGTTGATGGAGGAGGGTGGGGAGGTGGAGTTGATCCATGACGGCCAGTAGCCGGCTTTGATGGCCGACAATGGGAGAGGGACGGGGGCCATGGCTGCAGATGGGACACAGGCCGGAACCGGGACGGGAGGACCAGTCGGCGAAGAGGGGCTTGCAGCCGGTGCAGGCCTATAAGCTCCTGCTCTGGAGATGAAGGGGAAGAAGGAGGTGGTTAGGATGAGGAAAGCTATGAATCCCGAAGCCATGGTGGGAGAGAAAGGGCGAACTTTTTGATGGTCATAAAAGGTGAGGTTGTCTTATAGGAAGAGGTGGAGCTCCGGTGACAACGAAAGGCTTTGCCCGATGAGTATTTTATTTGGGCGGCTACTCCTTCTCCTTTGTTGGAGTTGTTGAATTTTAGTCGGAACAAGGTGAGAGGGAGTTGGTCAATTTTGGAGTCTCACGTTTGGAGTTGAACGCACGGTGGTGATGATTGCTAATGGAGGGGTGATACCTCCACCTCTCCGTGAGTCTACTGGCGAAGGGGATGTTTGGTCTCCTTGTGGGCTTGGAATTCTCTCATATGTTCATCGAAACGTAAGTATTCATCGGCTGACTCCTGTTTGCGGTTGACTTTGCTTCTGGGACTTAAGTTTCGTCCACCTCAACCGGGTCAAGAGGCGCCATTTTTGAAAAAGTAACTTTTCAGCGCTACAGCTTGATGTCCACCTTCGCCCAATCGGCTTCTAGAACACATCCTTTTCCGTTAATGACATGTCTCTTTTGTCCTCATTCATACCTGTTAGGGGAAAAACCGTCATAGTTAAGTGAGCAGACCCCCCGAGCGGGGGCCGACTGAGCAGACCCTTTAGCTTGAAATTACCTCCCCTCCAGACGAGCAAAGGGTTACGTCTTATGTCTGCCATCAATTAATGCGTATGGGCTGCGCAGACACCTGATTCACTCAACAATTAAAGTGTATGATCTCCATCACCTACGGACACCGAGCCTCTTACGGCAAATACGCATGCCTACAAATGATGGCATGACTCTTCGATGGCTTAAGGCTCCAGCCTGATTTCGTACAATGATAGCATTGACTTACATGATCGAGCATTAATGGCCAATCGAGCAGATGTACGACCTGCTCTGTCACAGTCACAGGTAACCCGACCCTCCCTATAAAAGGGAGATTTCTACACTCACAGAGGGGGGCTCTCTCTCCGGCTCTAATCTCTCTCACTCCCCCTCTCCTTCCTCATATAGACTTCTTGCTGACTTAAGCGTCGGAGGGCCGGTGCCGGACTGCCCGGCCACCGGCTTCTTGCAGGCCTCCGGGAAGACGTAGCCCGCCGACAAGCCGCCGTCCGCCATTCAGGCCGCGGAGCCTCCCCCTTCCAGCCGACGGTCGCCCCCGGGTCCAATTTCCAGCAACAGTTGGCGCTAGAGGAAGGGTCCGAGTCGCGACCATGAACCTGAGAAGCAAGGGAGCTTCTAACGCCTCCCGACGTCCCCTACCAAGCCCTGGACACTCTGTCCAGAACTCGCCACCGCCGGGAGACCCGACTCCCCAAGTTCAGCCGGAGCAGTTCCACGCCCTCGTGCAGCAGGTTCAGGCGTTGGCCGCTGCTGTCCAGGGCCTGCAACCTAGGGGCGCCCCGACGGCACCGCCCCCTCCGGCCCCAGTTCAACCGGCGCCCCCTGCGAGTGGACCACCCCTTCCAGGCCAAGATCACCGTGTTCCCCCCTCCCCCTGGGGAGAACACCCGGTGACGGGTCCTGGAGACTGGCCACTACCATCAGAAGCCGAGTCAGTCCCAAGACGACTTGCGCCAGGGCGCACCGCCACGGCGATCCCCCCAAGTGATGAGCTCGACAAGAAAGTCGAGAACCTGGAGCGTCAGATTGAGGCGCTCCGTGGCAGGAAGATGGGACGCGATGGTGACTTCGAGTTCACCACGAGATCCCCCTTTTTCCAGCAAATCGAGGACGAGCCGGTCCCGCCGAGGTTCAAGATGCCCCAGGTGGAGCCCTACAGCGGCAGGACCGACCCTCTCGACCACCTGGAAAGCTATCGGACCTTAATGGCCCTGCAGGGAGCCTCGGAGGCCCTGCTTTGTAAAGCCTTTCCAGCGACGCTCCGAGGAGCGGCCCGGCTCTGGTTCACTGGGCTAAAGCCTAGCACCGTCTCCTCCTTCGAACAACTCGGCAGGCAGTTTGCCAGCACTTTTGCTGCCAGCCGACCCCAGCGGCGGACCTCCGTCCCTCCTCGACGTAAAGCAAAAAGAGGGAGAATCTCTCAGGGACTACCTGGACCGTTTCACTGCTGCAACGTGAGAGGTCCGGGAGCTCGACCAGTCAATCGCCATGTCGGCACTAAAGACTGGGGCCCGATCTTATAGATTCCTCTTCTCCATCGAGAAGAATTTCCCCGCTGATTTCACAGAGATGTTGGTTCGGGCGCGGAAGTATGCAAAAGCCGAGTAAGCGGTGGCTTCTAGGCGAAGCGGGATCGAGCAGACCTCTAAGAAACAGAAAAGGCGTCGCGAGGACCGCGGTCGCCCCAGAAGCCCGTCCCCGCACCGAGCCGAGCGCCCCTCTCGCCCGAAGCACCTACCCCGGCTGCAAGGACCACCTCGGCAGAGATCCCCTTCTCGCCCGAGGCCACCACCACGGCCCCGCACACCCAACGGGAGGTACGAAAATTACACTCCCCTCACGGCTCCCCGGACCGAGATCCTCATGGAGATCGAGGGCCGGGACTATTTCCGACCCCCGCCCCCGAGGCGGGATCCCGGGGCCTGGCGCAACCCCAGGAAGTACTGCCGCTTCCACCGGGACCACGGCCACGACACGGAGGAATGCTTCCAGCTCCGGAACGAGATCGAAGCACTCATTCGCCGAGGAGTGCTCGACCGGTTCGTGCGGAACCGGCCCGCAGGAAGGCCCGTGGAGAATCCCCCACAGCCCGAAGATCCAAATGCCAACAGGCCCATCGCCGGCACCATCAACACCATCCGAGGCGAGGCCTCGGCTGGAGGAGCTCCAGAAGGAACCACCTCCAAGCGCTTGCGCACCTCGGAGGCCATCTCATTCTCAGATGAGGACCTGAAGGGAGTTGAAACTCCCCATGACGATGCTGTGGTCGTCTCCATGGTTGTGAACAAATTTGATGTAAAACGTGTTTTGATTGATAATGGAAGCTCGGCGAATATTTTGTATTTTGATGCCTATTCCAGAATGGGAATGACGGGAAATCAACTACGGAGGATGAACGCCCCGCTGGTCGGCTTCCCTGGGGATTCGGTCCCAGTAGAGGGCGAGGTCGACCTCCTGGTCACGGTCGGACTCGCCCCCCGAGAGAGCACCGTGAAGATGAATTTCCTCGTGGTGCGCCTGCCCTCGGCGTACAACGCCATTCTCGGGCGACCAGGACTCAACGCTCTCCGAGCCATAGTCTCAACCCACCACTTGCTCATGCGGTTTCCCACCGGCCAAGGGATCGGCGAAGTCCGTGGAGACCAGATGGTAGCCAGACGGTGCTACATGGCGACCCATGAGGCGAGGCGGCCGGCCGAGGCGTCGACTACAGTGAAAGATGAACTCCTGGCCGAAACCTTAGAGGCGCGGGTCGGCCCGCGGAAGGATCGGGTGGAGCCTGGTGAGCTGCTCATTCAAGTTCCCCTCCAAGAAAATTCTTCTGAGCTAACCGTGCAGGTCGGCTCCGGCCTTGATGTTCGCGAGAGGGATCGCCTCATTAATTTTCTGCAGGACAACGCGGACGTCTTCGCCTGGTCGCCAGCAGACATGCCGGGGATAGATCCGGAGGTCGCGGTCCACCGACTTCAGGTGAAACCTTGCAAGCCTGTGCGACAGAAGAAGCGCAACGCCGCCCCAGAGCGGCAACGGGCGATAACTGAGGAAGTCGATAAGCTCCTCAAGGCTGGCTTCATCCGAGAGATACCCTATCCGGAGTGGCTCGCCAACGTGGTCCTCGTCAAAAAGGCCAGCGGAAAATGGCGCATGTGCGTGGACTACACCGACCTGAACAAGGCCTGCCCGAAGGACAGCTTTCCACTCCCTAGCATCGACCGGCTCGTGGACTCCACCTCGGGACACGAGCTGCTGACATTCATGGATGCCTTTTCCGGATACAACCAAATTCGGATGGCGCCGGAGGATGAGGAGAAGACGGCTTTCATCACTGATGGGGGCACCTATTGTTACAAGGTGATGCCCTTTGGCTTAAAGAATGCTGGTGCAACTTATCAGAGGCTGGTCAGTCAGATCTTCAAAGATCAGATAGGTCGAAGCATGGAGGTTTATGTAGATGACATGCTAGTAAAGAGCAAAGTGGCGCAAGACCATGTGACCGACCTCAGCAAAGCATTCTCCATACTCCGGAGGTACCAAATGAAACTCAACCCGGCCAAATGTGCGTTCGAAGTCACCTCGGGCAAGTTCCTTGGCTTCGTGATCTCTCAGCGGGGAATCGAGGCTAACCCCGAGAAGATCCGAGCGCTCCAGGAGATGACGCCGCCGAGGACAGTGAAGGAAGTGCAGCGGCTTACGGGCCGGGTCGCAGCCCTCGGAAGATTCGTCTCCCGATCGGCCGAGCGCTGCCTCCCGTTCTTTGCGGCCCTCAAGAAGCCAAAAGACTTCTTATGGTCGGCCCAATGTCAGCAAGCCTTTGAGGAGCTCAAGCATCTCCTCGCCTCTCCTCCCCTGCTCACAAAGCCTCAGCAGGGTGAGCTCCTCTACTTGTACTTGGCTGTTTCTCCTATAGCAGTAAGCTCAGTCCTGGTCCGGGAGGAGAGCAAGCTCCAGAAGCCGGTGTATTATACAAGCCGAGTCTTGAGGGGTGCTGAGACCCGATATTCCAAGCTGGAAAAGACCGCTTATGCCCTGGTCGTCTCAGCTCGAAGGCTCCGGCCGTACTTTCAAGCCCACACAGTGGCCGTGCTGACCGATCAACCGGTGAAGCAGATCCTGCAGCGATCAGATCGCGCCGGTCGGATTACAAAGTGGGCCATCGAGCTCGGGGAGTTCGACATCGAGTACCGACCCAGGCCAGCGATCAAGGCACAGGCGCTCGCCGACTTCATAGTCGAGTGCACAGTGCCGGACGAGCCCGAAGCCAGGCCAGCTTCAGACGAGCAGACCTCAAGTCCGATCTGGACTTTACATGTCGACGGCTCCTCGAACTCGGGGGGTAGCGGAGCGGGCCTCGTCCTCACCAGTCCAGATGGAGTGGTCGCCGAGCAGGCCTTGCACTTCGAATTTCCCACCTCCAACAATGTAGCCGAGTACGAAGCACTTGTCGCCGAGCTCAAGTTGGCCAAGGAGCTGGGAGTGAAGGACCTAAGGGCCTTCAGTGACTCCCAGTTGGTCGTGAACCAAATCTTGGGTGATTTTGAGGCCAGAGAGCCCACAATGCAGGAATACTTCCGGAAGGTGCGGGACCTCACCTCGGCTCTGGACTCCTTCCACATCCAACACATCGCTAGAACGGAGAACTCCAGAGCAGATCAACTATCGAAGCTGGCGTCCTCCTGCATGAGCGAACTTCCAAAGGCGGCAGCGCTGGAGTATCTCCAAAGACCTAGCATGGAGGAGCCCGAGCCGACCCTTTGCATCGAAGTTGTGCCGAGCTGGATGGATGAGCTCGTCAACTACTTGCGGGATGGAGTCCTCCCCAGCGATGAACGCGAAGCTCGCCGAGTCAAGCGCCTGGCTGCCCGATACATATTGTACGAAGGTAAACTCTATCGAAGATCTTTCACCTCTCCCCTCCTCAGGTGTCTCCGCCCGTCCGAGGCGGATTATGCAATGCGCGAAGTTCACGAGGGGATTTGTGGAAGCCATATGGGGGGACGAGCATTGGCGCACAAGATTCTGCGCCAAAGATACTACTGGCCGACGCTCCAGAAGGATACCCTGGACTTCATCCAGAGGTGCGACCGGTGTCAGAGGAACGCCAACATCCAACGACGACCCTCGGCCCTGCTGACCTCGATCAGTTCCCCCTGGCCATTTGCCCAGTGGGGGATTGACATCTTGGGACCATTCCCTTTGGCGACCGGACAAAAGAAATTTATAGTTGTCGCCATCGACTATTTCACGAAGTGGGTAGAGGCCGAGCCGCTTGCCCGGATCACCGAGCAGAAGATGCGGGACTTCATCTGGAAATCGATTATTTGCAGATTCGGCCTCCCCCGCATCCTCATATCAGATAACGGTCGCCAGTTCGACAACGCCCGTTTTCGGAAATTCTGCTCCGAACTCGGCATCGACCACCGTTTCACCTCGGTCGCGCATCCACAGACAAATGGAGAAACCGAGGTAACAAATCGAACCATCTTGCAGAGGCTCAAGGCCAGGCTCGACCGGTCCAAAGGACAGTGGGTCGAAGACCTGTATAACGTCCTCTGGGCCTACCGGACTACGTTCCGGGTGCCCACCGGCGAAACCCCCTTCAATTTGACGTACGGAACAGAAGCCGTCATCCCCCTGGAGATTGGGCTCCCTTCTTCGAGAGTAGAACATTTTGATGCCAGCTCCAGCTCCTCGCAGCTCAGAAACAATCTTGACTTAGTCGAGGAAGTAAGAGAAGCCGCCCGAGTTCGCATGGCAAAATACCAGCAAAGGACGGCGCAGTACTACAACGCCAGAGTCAAGATCAAGTCCTTCAAAGAGGGGGACCTCGTCCTCAGAAAGGCGGAGGCCTCCCAGCCGACCGAGCAAGGGAAAATGGCCCCGAACTGGAAAGGACCCTACCAGATCGCACGTGTCCAGCGACCCGGAGCTTACAAGCTAAAATCCCTTGGCGGGACTCTCATTCCATGGAGTTGGAGCTCCGAAAACCTTCGGGTGTACTACCAATGATGTCCCGAAGGGTTCTCCGCATCAATTGTAAATTTAACTTATTTGCAATCGTCTAACTGTGCTAAATTTCTCCTGATACCTACATGCTCCCAGATGACCCGGCCCAGTTCATATATACGACCCTGCTCGGGCAAAAACAGAATCGAGCAAAGCCGGGCACTACAGCGAAAAACTCGAAATGCCAGTATCTCCATTTGTCGCTCGACTAACGAGCTCGGCTCGTTCTCCATCGACCAACGAGCTCGGCTCGTTCTCCTACCCCGACCACGGTCGGGATGCCCCGATACTTCGGGATGACGGGGCAGTGCCTACGTGGCCCCCCGGAAGCAAATGATCTCGATCTCCATCGACTATCGAGCTCGGCTCGATCTCCATCAGGCATCGAGCTCGGCTCGATCTCCATCGACTATCGTGCTCGGCACGATCTCCATCACCTACCGAGCTCGGCTCGATCTCCATCAGGCATCGAGCTCGGCTCGATCTCCATCAGGCATCGAGCTCGGCTCGATCTCCATCAGGCATCGAGCTCGGCTCGATCTCCACGACTATCGTGCTCGGCACGATTTCCATCACCTATCGAGCTCGGCTCGATCTCCATCAGGCACCGAGCTCGGCTCGATCTCCATCGACTATCGTGCTCGGCACGATCTCCATCACCTATCGAGCTCGGCTCGATCTCCATCAGGCATCGAGCTCGGCTCGATCTCCATCGACTATCGTGCTCGGCACGATTTCCATCACCTATCGAGCTCGGCTCGATCTCCATCGATTATGGAGCTCGGCTCGATCTCCATCAGGCATCGAGCTCGGCTCGATCTCCACCGACTATCGTGCTCGGCACGATCTCCATCACCTATCGAGCTCGGCTCGATCTCCATCACCTATCGAGCTCGGCTCGATCTCCATCAGGCATCGAGCTCGGCTCGATCTCCACCAGGCACCGAGCTCGGTTCGATCTCCATCGACCATCATGCTCAGCACGATCTCCGTCAGCCTTCGGGCTCGGCTCAATCTCCGTCAGCCTTCGGGCTCGGCTCGTCCTTGCCGACCATCAGCACTCCGGTGTCAGACCTAAGTAGTCCAGGCATCCCAAATCCAGTGGTCACTCCGGGTGCGAGCTCCAGTGGTCACCCCGTGCCTTGGACTAAGCTCGGGGCCGTTCTCCATGGACAAACTCGCGGCACGGGGCACATGGCCCCGAAAAGGTACGCCCTGACAACGCCTGCCCTGTTCGATACACATGCTCCGTGCATTTTCATATTCCTAATGAATATCTCGACTGATATCGAAGTCTCCGGCCTTGGTCGGACGCATCTACTTGAACCTTAGCTCGGTTCTATGGCCGCTTACTAAGGTTTGGTCGAGCTCGGGGCTCGGTGATCAGAGCAAGGTGCTCCCTAGCTACGATTATGAAACTACATCGAAGCTCAGGAGCTCGGCAAGTCCGAGTCCGATCTAAAATGCCTTGGTGGCTTATACTAAGACATCTAAAAAGCAAAAGAGAAGTATTGGAAGAAGTATATTCATTAAAAAGCCCGAAGGCCAAAGTACAAAATTGGGGGTCGGCCGTGCGACAGACACGGACCGACCCCAAGTTACAAAAAAATTTTTTTTATTACAAGTCAGGGTGCGGCTTGCGCGACATCTTCAACCGGGATCTCCCCGGGCTCGACCTCAGCGCCCTCAGCCTCGACCCTCTCGGCGGTAGCTCCGGGCTCGCCGACCTCGTTGCCTTCGGGCACAATCTCGGGGACGGATTCCCGAGCTGGCTCTCCTCCCGAGGCCTCCGGGGCCGCCTCGGCCGACTCCCCCACGAGGCCCTCGACCCCGGCTCCAGGCTGAAGCTGGTCGAGATCGAAGTCGGGGCAGAGCCGGCGCAGTTGGTTGCGGAAGTCAGTGAACCCCTGAATGAGGCCATTCACGGCTTCCTCCTCGAGCAACTCCCGGAATTCCTCCGACTCCCGGAAGAGCTGAACGGCCCGCCTCTGGGCCTCTTCCTCCTGGGCTCCGAGCTGAGCCCGGAGCTCCTTGATCTTGAGCTCCGCTTCCTTTATTGCCTGCCCACACGTGGTGAGCGAGGACTGCGCCTCGGCCAGGCGAGCCTCGGAGGCTCGCAGCTCCGACCTGGCCAGGGAGTGGGTAGCCTTCTCCTCGTCGAGCTCCATCGTCAGGAGCTTGGCTTCATCCTCTGCGGCGCCTACTCTGAGCAAGAGCTCCTTCTTCTGGAGCTCGAGCTCTGCCGTTTTCTTCTCGGCCTCCTCCGCCCTCTTCTCGGCCGCCTCCCGTGCCTGCGAATTCCGACGAGCCCGATCTCGGTAGTCCGCGATGAGGGCGATCAGGGTCTCGGTCTCGTGGAGATGCTGAAAACAAAACAAAAGTTAGGCTAAGGGAGCACAAAAAAAGGGAGAAGAAAAAAGAGGCTGTGCGAGGAAATACTAAACGAAAACTTACCCGAACTGCGGAGAAACGGGCCGTATCCAGGAACTGATTCTGGCTCATGGCCTGAATCCTCGCCCTGTCGGCCGGAAGAAGCACGGCGCGGAAAAGTTGCCGCGCCGTTTCAATATTCTCGAGGGCCGAATCATCCTCGAATAGCGTCCACTCCACGATGTAGGATCGTCGCTCTTGATCCCTCGCCGGGTCGGAAAGGCCGGCCTTCGTCACTTCTGGCCTCGCAGCCCCTTGGCTGCTACCCGGCTCGGACGCCGGCCCCTCGGGTCGGACAGGAGGCTGATCAGGAGCCCGGGAGATAGGCGCCGGGCACGGAAGCGCCAGGGTCGCCCCACCCGAGCCTCCGGGCTCGGAGCTCGAACATCCCCCCTTAGTGGCCACGGGAGGGTCGACTCGGGGAGCGACCTTCGCCTTCTTTTTGGGCTCGAGCGGCTCCCCTCCGAGCTCGGCCGCCCTCTTCCTGTACCGAGCATACATAACTTCGCTTTTGGTAACCATTTTTGCGATGTCTGCAAAAACAAACAGAATGAGATCCGAAGTATCAAAAGACAAAAAAGAATAAGATTAAGGCCTTCTACTTTTGCCCTTATCCAGAGGACGCGCCGAGCTCAGGCCCACGTTCACCAAAGCGTCCTCGCTTATGAGGCCGTTTAGGAGAATTCCGTCCCCGAGACTGCGAATGGTGTCAAGGGCTCCCTGCTCGCGCGTGGAAAGCTTAGGGATTTTGTTGACGGCCCTGAGTCGGCACGGCCTCCACCTGGGGTCGAACCCTCACGACCGCTCAGACCCCAAGAAGAAAAACTTCTTCTTCCAGTCGTGGATGGACGACGGGGCACCATGAAAGAGTGGCCGACCCGCCCGGAGGGCGACGTAAAGCCACTCTTCGTCTCCCGGATTCGACTTTAACATGAAAAGGCGCCGGAAAACATTGACCGAGGTCGGAATTCCGAACGCTAAGCATAGCGATAGGAACCCGACGATCGTCCTCTATGCGTTCGGAGCGAGCTGCGCCGGGACCAGCTGGTACTCCGCGAGCAGCTCGTTCAAGAACCCATGAAGGGGGAACCGTAGGCCGGCCCAGAGTGCCTCCCGGTACACTCCGATCCGACCTTCCGGGGGATGCGATACTCGATCCCCCAGTCCGGCGGGTTCCAAGCGGAACCCCCGCCGAGGGAAAAACCATTCCTCGGCTATCTCGACCTTGACCTCAGTCATGGTGGACCCAAAGTCGTTTGGACCGGACCCCATTGCAAAAGAAAAGGAGGAGAAAGGAAGGAGGACTCCGAACAAATAAGAAAAAAAAAAAACCTGTCGGAAGTTCGCCGGAGAACGGTTACTTCGGTCTAGGAAGAAAACAGGAAGAAGAAAGCAGGAAGATGAACCTGGAGGGATATGTATATATATATACCCTCTTCCGACGACCCAGATTTGCGGAGCAGAGCGCTGCTCTCTGCCCAGATCGTGACACGCGTCCACCCATTTATTAAAGAGCCGCACTCAATCCGAACCGACATCTCGAACGCAGAAGCGTCTCATCGGATCGTGCGGTCTCATCATGAGTCCACAACGCGAGGACGCTTTGAAAAGCGGAAGGTTACCTTGATAAAACGTTTCCGGAGAGGGAGAGTCGCCTCCTATTTAAAGCGCCTTGAAACGTGCGATAATTCAAAATTTTCTTAAACATATAACCTCTACTTCCCGCGCTCGAACTCCCGAGCAGCTCGAGCTCGGAAGTCGGGGGGTAGTGTTCGGGGAAAAACCGCCATAGTTAAGTGAGCAGACCCCCCGAGCGGGGTCCGACCGAGCAGACCCCCCGAGCGGGGTCCGACCGAGCAGACCCCCCGAGCGGGGTCCCACCGAGCAGACCCCCCCGAGCGGGGTCCGACCGAGCAGACCCCCCGAGCGGGGGCCGACCGAGCAGACCCTTTAGCTTGAAATTACCTCCCCTCCAGACGAGCAAAGGGTTACGTCTTATGTCTGCCATCAATTAATGCGTATGGGCTGCGCAGACACCTGATTCACTCAACAATTAAAGTGTATGATCTCCATCACCTACGGACACCGAGCCTTTTACGGCAAATACGCATGCCTACAAATGATGGCATGACTCTTCGATGGCTTAAGGCTCCGGCCTGATTTCGTATAATGATAGCATTGACTTACATGATCGAGCATTAATGGCCAATCGAGCAGATGTACGACCTGCTCTGTCACAGTCACAGGTAACCCGGCCCTCCCTATAAAAGGGAGATTTCTACACTCACAGAGGGGGGCTCTCTCTCCGGCTCTAATCTCTCTCACTCCCCCTCTCCTTCCTCATATAGACTTCTTGCTGACTTAAGCGTCGGAGGGCCGGTGCCGGACTGCCCGGCCACCGGCTTCTTGCAGGCCTCCGGAAAGACGTAGCCCGCCGACAAGCCGCCGTCCGCCATTCAGGCCGCGGAGCCTCCCCCTTCCAGCCGACGATCGCCCCCCGGGTCCAATTTCCAGCAACAATACCCTTCCTTGATCTTATCCGGAGAGCAAGCCTCTAATTTCATATGAACTGGCTGGCCGGTGGAGGAACTTTAATTCAACGATAGCAAAAAATACCAAACAAAAACATAATAGTAATATAAATATTATTTTAATCTTTTTCAGAAATATATAACAATAATATTTTTAGATATATATATATATAGATACAAAATCACACAAATATAAGAGAAATGCCAATGAAAGAAATAAGAAAGATAAGGATATGATATTGGTTGAAGCTACAACACCTTGAATGTATTTTTTTCATGATAGGCATCAAAAATGTGCCTCTGCACAAATCATGAGAAGATGTAGCCAGTGATAGTGTCAAAAGAGCGCTATGATAATGCAAATATTTATTGTTATTTTTTGTTCATGATAAATACAAATGGATGTAGATCCATCGATGTGAGGTTTTGTTGGCTATGCATTTCATTTTCAAGGGATGGGTACTCTCCAGTCTTAACCAAATTAAAAGAAGACAAATCCTAAAACCCACGGGCTTTTGCCCCCTTTCCCTCTCCTTCTTGAACTATCCCTCTCTTACCTCGGTTGCCAAGCCGCTGAAGGTCTCCCTCTAGCCGTCACCCCTTCATTGAAGCCTGGAGCCCACCATTGCCGCCCTTCACCAATTGTCAATACTCTTGTCCTCATCCACTCTTTGGTGCGGACACTAGTGCCAGGTCAGCCAGTCGCCACAGGATCCAGCCAGCTCAGCGGATCCCAGTAGATTCAGCCAGCCTAATTTTATTTTAGATTGATTTACTTTTAGTTAGATTTATTTTATGTTGATTGGATTTATTTGCATATTGTCATTTGGGTTTATTTGCAAATTATCATTTTAGGGCCTTTTCGGGATTGTTTTATTTGTAGGGATCTATTTGTTATTTTGTGACCCTATTTATATGGGTTCACCCTCATGTTTAGGTTTTTGATGAATGATGAATAAAAATTTGCCTCCTTGTCTTCTTCTCCCTCCTCCTCTTCTCCCCCTTCTCTTCTTCCCCCTCCTCTTCTCCTCTCTTTCCTCTCCTTTCTGCAGTTGTCCTGCATCAGCTTTGGTATCAGAGCACCCGGTTTTGCCTCTGTTGCCAAAACCCTTTTCTTTTCTGGGCTGCCGTGGGTCAGGCTACGAACGAGAGGAAAAAAAGAAAAGAAAAAAGAATCCATGTTCCCGTGGCCATCATCCTCCCAAGGGAAAAGCCCCTAAGACGATTCCCCCACCCCACCCCGCGCACGTCCGACACCTCCAACGCCGTCGCAACCGCTACCGAGAGCACCAACCGCGCGCCCTGCGACCCGACGAAGAGGATCTCCCTGAGCCACCGGCCAACCGTGGCCGTACCCAAGCACGGAAGAGAGGAGGACACGCTTAGCTCCGCCCGCGTCCCCGTCGCCAGCCGCCACGCTCCATTGCATCTCGGCGTCGCCGTCCGTGGCCAGATCACTCATCAACGCTCCATCGTATCCCGCTTCCACACGCTCCCGTGCGTCCCCGATCGCCGATCTCATCCGGATATGAGGAAAGGGGCACTGCCACTCTCGAGCGCCCATCGTCCCGATCGTCGTCGCTGCCTTCCCCTCTTTGCGATTCTCGACTCCTCGCAGCGATCGCCCGCCTGTGCCCCCCCGTCTCCTTCAACCGCCACCGCACCCCATGCACCGGTTGCTGCGGAAGCAGGTAACCACCTGCAACCTCCTCCCCTCAAAGCCCCACGATGGAGCCGAACCCGTAGTGGGTTCCTGGAGCGGGTGCGCCCGCTAACCCGAACCCAATCGGGTTAAAAAAAAGAAAGAAAAAAAAAGAAAAAAAAAGAAAAGAAAAAAAAGAAGAGTACCTTTCATCTTCCTCCTCTGATCGTCCGCAACTCCACCGCCGCCTCCGCCTCTCCTCCCCCGTTCGCACGCCGCTTCTGCCTCCACCGCAGCGCCGCCTCCACCGCAGCGCCGCCTCCGACGTCGCCGCTTCCCCTCCGCCCGCACGCAGCGCCGCCCTCTTCCTCTGCCGCCCGCACGCAGCGCTGCCCCCGTGCTGCGACCGCCTCCGCCTCCACCGCAGTGCCGCCCCCGTGCTGCAACCGCCTCCGCCTCCACCGCAGTGCCGCCCCCGTGCTGCAACCGCCTCCGCCTCCACCGCAGCGCCGCCCCCTTCCTACGCCACCCACACGCAGCGCCTCCCCCGTGCCACGATTCCCTTAACCCTTCCCTCCTCTTTCCTCCACTGATCGCACCCCCCCTTCCCCTCTGTGGGATCAAGGGTAACCCCATCTCTCCTCCCCTTTCTTCTTCCTTCACGGCCGAACCCACCTCACCTCCCACCCCACCTTCATTTTCTCTCTCGAGCTGATTCTCTCATCGGGCCCGCGCCCGCACCCCCAAAGAATCCACCGGGCCTGACTCTCAGGCCCTAAACACCGGGCCCAATCCGATTTCCTCCTCACAGGCCCAAGCCCGTTGGCCTGCAACGCCACTGCAGAGCCCATTTCGACCTGCCGTGTTGCTGAGATCAACCCCAACTGGAGCCGTTTGACAAGCCTACTTACTGTGCAGTGTTTTTGGTCGTCACCCCAACCCAGGTCAGGTTTCTTCCCTTACTACAAATTTTATTTGTTTGTCTAAATTTAGAATTAATTAATTCTTATGTGCTCTATTGATATTGCTTCCTAAAAATTCAACACATTCACTCTAAACAACACCAAAACCCTAGTAGTGGCCTATCTTTGTTATTAATTGCAGGGCTACCTAATCTTTGGAAGTTCTTTGAGGCTCTGTGCAACCCTGCAACACACTGAAAACTTGTACTATTTGACTGCAACTACTTATCTGAATTTGTTACGTAATTCAAAGCCAATTTCAATTGCTTGAGTTAGCTTCCGGTTATATTGAGTATCTACTTTGCAATTTTGAATTCATTTCATGCATTAGGTCTACTTAGGAACATTTATAGTTGGTCGGATCATACATTTTGTCATTCATTTTATGCATCTACGTAGTGGTCGTGACGCATCTCATCCTGAGTCCCAATTAAGCATGGATTCCAAAATCGAAGCTCTATTAAAAGCTATCCAAGACACTAATGCTCAAGTCCAAAACACTAATGCCCAAGTCCAAAAAACTAATGCTCAAGTCCAAAATACCAATGCCCAAGTCCAAGCAAACAATGCCCAAATTCATGACTTAACCACAATGTCCACCCAGGTTAATGCCCGACTCGATTCAATTGAGGCTTCACTTCAGAGGGTTATTGGTTCCCAAAGAGCTAGTACTCCCCATTTACCGGGACTTGAAGAGGACGACACCCTAGAACAAATCCTAGAACAACAAGGCTCGGTTCGGCAGGACAACTTTGATAATAGGTCTGTTCCAGGTCACCATTATGCCTATCCTCGCCCTAAAGGACCTGGTCCCATTCCTCATATTGATAGAGGTCACCGACATACCGTAGAACCCAGAGAACCTCGTGACCCTGATGAAGATGTAATGCGAGGCATTAGGGTTGAAGCCCCCACTTTTGACGGTCGTCTTGACCCGAAAGTCTTCTCTGATTGGTTACACGAAATGGACCACTTCTTTGAGTGGTACAATCTGTCCGAGGATAAAAAAGTTCGATTCGCTAGAATGAAACTCCTTGGTCGAGCTAAGCTGTTTTGGCAAAACACTGAACAACTGTTAGCTAGGAGACAACAACATGAAATAACTGATTGGGTAGAGATGAAAGAGAGACTTAAAGAAAAATACCTGCCTCTTAACTACCAAGACGATCTCCGTAACTGATGGAACACTAAGTCCACATTTGTAAGGCGCCCTGACACATGAAGCACTCCTACGGGCCTTAATTCCTTAAGGTCCAAACCTCCTGTAGGGTCCACTACTCATAGGCTCCCTCCTCCTGCCCATGTCCCAGGCCGAGACACTAATAGCACGAGAATCCTTGGTGAGCCTCCCAAAACACATTCCAAAATTTGGTGTCACAAATGCCAAGGTTTTGGACACGTTATCTCCCAATGTGCTAACAAAATTTTCGTTATTGCTCAGCAAGATCAGGGAGGTGACATAGATGACTTAGAGGAGCAAATCTATGAACCAAACCTCGATGACATTCAGGACATTGAGGAAGAGAGTGATGACGAACCTGAAACCCTAGGATGCACCCACACTACACCTAGCTCGCTTGCACAGTCAGGTAGCGAGTCTGACCAATCTACCATGAGTATAGTTGGATATACCCTCGCACAACCCATCGAAACTAATGTTAGGATTTCTGAGCTTGCATATGCATTTACACAACACATTCATAAGTTGTATCAGGAAATCTATAAGGGCATTCATGCATGTCCTGCTCAATATAAGATGCAAGCTGATTTTCATGCTAAAGAATTTCAAACTTGGGGTTACGTAATGATTTGTCTTAAGGAATTGCAGTCTTTAGTATTGGAGCATTCAGGGTGTTGCACAAGGATGGCACTGACGCCTATGCCATTGACTTTCCATTTGATTTTGGTCATAGCCTTACTCTTAATATTAAAGATTTGGTTGCAATCCCTGAAGACTCTTTTGCTGCACACTCTCCTGCGCCCGATGTTTATCCTATTATTGATTCCATGCCATCTTCGTTTCCTTTTATCCTCCATCGAGCACAAAAAGAGTATTGATTCTATTTTAACCGAGCAAATAGTTTTTGACAGTGATGGAGGCATCCAACGTTTTCTGGTTCGTTGGCGTGGACGACCAAAGTCCGGTTATACTTAGATCCAGCATGAGGAGAGACCGTCGATTGACCCCGACTTTTTGGAGTACTACCG
Source organism: Phoenix dactylifera (assembly GCF_009389715.1). Taxonomy (NCBI): domain Eukaryota; kingdom Viridiplantae; phylum Streptophyta; class Magnoliopsida; order Arecales; family Arecaceae; genus Phoenix; species Phoenix dactylifera. The sequence continues at coordinate 10,248,450 of NC_052392.1, read as the reverse complement.
AGGCTTTACCGAGCCACTTTCGTCGAGGTCGACTTCTTTCCACCCGAGGAGAGTTGATGCGGATACTAGTGCCAGGTCAGCCGGTCGCCACAGGATCCAGCCAACTCAGCGGATCCCAGCCGATTCAGCCAGCCTGATTTTATTTTAGATTGATTTATTTTAGTTATATTTATTTTATGTTGATTGGATTTATTTGCATATTGTCATTTGGGTTTATTTGCAAATTGTCATTTTAGGACCTTTTCGGGATTGTTTTATTTGTAGAGATCTATTTGTTATTTTGTGATCCTATTTATATGGGTCCACCCTCATGTTTAGATTTTTGATGAATGATAAATAAAAATTAGCCTCCTTGTCTTCTTCTCCCTCCTCCTCTTCTTCCCCCTCCTCTTCTCCTCTCTTTCCTCTTCTTTCTGCAGTTGTCCTGCATCACTCTTTCCTCCTCTTTTTCTTCCTTGATTGCTCCACCCTCTTCTCCACCAATAAGCTTGATGGCCTTGCCATCTTTCCTTGCCTCTTCTCCCACTGCCTCCGGCCCTCCCCGTCACCCTCATCGGCTCTCACATCCTCTGTAGAACGGCATGTTACTCGAAGTAGATCGAACATCCTAGCTCAAAATCTTGAACAAATATCGAACACAAAAAATATTTGCAAAGACTTGCAAGAAAAAAATAATAGAGGAAGAAAAACATTGGGAGAGAAAATAAATTTATTCAAAAAAAATAAAGGCCGAAACTTCAACTCCTCTCACAAAAATGCCTTAGTTAACCGGCTCCATACGTTAAAAAAAAATTCTCTCCAGCTTTTCATTCAACTCTTTTCCCCTATTTGCAAAACCATATTCTCTCCACTAAAAAATGAAAGTATCAATATTATACTCCAACTAAAAAACAACTCAAATATATTAAACCTAAGGCTCAACCTAACTAAAGTATGACTACCACTAAAAGACAAACTATTCCAATTAGTATTGGAATAGAAAACAAAGATAAACTAAGAATAGAATCCTAGTACAAGTAGGACAAACAATGGATTTCCTACATCCTCCACTCCCTCCTCCAATCTGTTGCCCAGATAGACAACCCAAGAGGGGGGGGGGGGGGGTGAATTGGGTTTTAAATTAATTTGAATAATTAAAACGTTATGGATGATTAATTAAAAACTATTGCAAGTTATTTAATTAATGCTAAGTGCTGTGAGTGATGTGAGAGGAAGAAGAGAAGAGACAATCCAATGCAAACACAGAGTTTTATAGTGGTTCGGAGCTACCCCTTGCTCCTACGTCCACTCCCCAAGTCTCTCTTGGGAATTCACTATAACCCCCTTGGATTACAGCCGGTTGTTTTGCAAGCTCACAACCAAACTTGTTGTTTTACGAGCTCACAACGAACTCGGTCGGTTTTCCCAGGCTCACCGACTAGAACCAACCCCGATTGTTTTCCCGGGCTCACAATCAAACCCTTACACACGTTGGTTTTAACTTGGCTCACCAACCAACCTTAATCCCCTTGATTCAATCCCCCGATTGAACCAAGTAAATACAGTGTGTAAAAGAAAACAGAAAACAGCTTCTCAAAAAGCAGATAAAAACAATATGAACAATAAATGAAGTTAAGAAGCCTCAAACGCTTTTAGATCGGAGATGAGGAATGGCTTCTTGAACTTCGGGTCTCCTCTTGAAAGAGTGGTCGACTTGAATGCAGGAGGAGGAAGCTTTTAATGTTGAGAAGATGTAGTTGGATGCAGTTATTGCAGATCTTCCATTTTTTTCGTTGAAGAACAAGTTGCAGAGTTGAAAGCTTGAATGCTTGGAGTGGAATGGTTGTTCTCTCTCTTGCTACAGTCTTCTGTGGCTATTTAAGCCAACCCCCACTGAAACTAGCCGTTACACTGCTTTTTCTGTCCGTTCTGCACACTCTGCGCAGCCTGACAATATGACCGTTGGTGGGTTGGAGTCGACTCGCGCGATCAGGAGTCGACTCGACTGTAGCGGGAGTCGACTCAAGCTTTTCCGGTGTCGACTCGGCAACTATTCCAAATTTGAATTAAAGTTGCCGTCACGACTGGGAGTCGACTCGTCTTGACCCGGAGTCGACTCGCCAACTTCTGGAGCTGACCTGGCAATTTTGGAGTCGGCTCATCCACAGAAGTCCGTGGATCCAATTTTGAATTTTGTCCACTCAAGTCGACTCGACTGTCCTTGGAGTCGACTCGAATCTCAGAGCCCGAACTTCCGATTCTCTGTCTTTTGGCTCATCCAGTCTTGGAGTCGACTCGAACTTCCTTGGAGTCGACTCGGCTCTCAGTTTCCGAAAGTTGGTCTTCTGCCTTTTGACGTGAAGCTTGTCTTGGAGTCGACTCGAGCTGTCTGGGAGTCGACTCGAATCTCAGAGGCAGTAACATGGTTTTCTGTCTGTCGATGGTCGCACAGTCTAGGAGTCGACTCGCGTATTGCGGGAGTCGACTCGAATCTCAGAGTCCATAAAATGCTCTCTGACCTTTTCTTTGTGTACCTCTTGGAGTCGACTCTTACTACCCTGGAGTCGACTCGTTGAACATTGGAGTCGACTCGCGCACTTCAGGAGTCGACTCGTTGACAGGTTCTGAGATGAGGCTTTCTGTTCTTCTTTCTGTTCTCAGTCGGAGTCGACTCGTTGACAGGTCTGGAGTCGACTCGAGCTCGTGCCAGTGAACTTGATACGCTTGGAGTCGACTCGTGATACTCGGGAGTCGACTCGAGTCTCAGACTTTGGTTCAGCAGACTTCTTAACTTATCCAAAATACTATGAACCAAATCTAGAGACACTTGGACAGGATTTTCACTGAAACACTCAATTGAATTCATTAGTAATCACAAGATATACTCAAATGCTTTGAGCTCATCAAAATCAAATGGGGTTTTAATCAATCACTCCACAATCTCCCCCTTTTTGATGATGACAAAACTTTGAGTATATGTAAAATGACTTGCTCAATAAATAATGAAATAAAATCCATAAATGAATTCAAATATCTGATAATTTAATTTATCCAAGTTTGAAAGGAGTGAAACAATAAATTTCGGAGTTAAAGCTCTCCCTTTCATTTGGAATTATATAAGCCTTCATATTATGCAATCAATTGTTTGGCTTATATGTCATTAATGATTTAGCTTGATTAAAATTCAGATTCTCCCCCTCAACATATGCATTCAACTATGTTTTGATTCTCTGAATTTCCTTTTAATGCTTTGAAGTTTTTGAACTGAATTTTTTTGTTTTTAGAGGGAAAATCTGTCAATTTGTTCTTGAGTAGGATTCAGCTAATCTCCGAATATCCCTTGAATAGATTCTGGAGATTACTCCATTAGGAGCCCCAAAAGAGAGATAATGAGCCTCGAGGTACCGAATCCACTTAGAACAAATTTGTGTGTGTTTTTAAGAGTTTATCTTTTTATTTATTTCTATTGATTTCTTTTACATATTTTTTCATATTTCTCCCCTTTTACACATTTTATACATATTTCTCCCCCTTTTTGTCATCATACCAAAAAGGAGGTAATCAACCACAATCAATGGCACAACCAATCATCAAATGGCACATAATTGAAGATAAGATGTCTACTCATTGTATTGATATGAATTGAAGTAGATTTGAGCATACAATAAGTAAAGTAAAACAATACAAAACAGAACTCAAACACATCTATGTCCTCCTCGAGGATGAAGCTCCCCCTCTCGAGGATGCATCTCCTCCTCTGGAGGATGTGGCTCCTCCTCTCGAGGATGTGGCTCCTTCTCTCGAGGATGGTGCTCCTCCTCTCAATCGGCTCTGCTCCATGAGGAGAGTGACTGCATCTGTGACATGGCCAAGCTGTGTGATGATAGACGTGGTGGCTCTACTATGTGTAGTGGAGAGCTCTGTCACCGACGCCTGAAGCCCAGTCACCGATGTCTGAAGTGCGTCCAGCTTGTCGATGAGTACATTCGACAAGCGCTCGGCCCCCTCGGTGGTGGTGTGCATGTCACGACCTATCTCCTCTCGCATCTGTCGAGTGGAGCTCGTGACCTCACTCATGCTGTGGAACTGGGCCTGGACCAAACTCCGGACATTGTAGATCTCTTCCCGTACATGGGCCGTCATGTCAGTCACGGCTGTCAAAGAAGGGACCAACTGAGAAGATACGGGTGCAGGAGTGGGAGCAGGCACCGCACCTCGGAGCTCCCGAAGCAGCTCATCCCTCACCTCTCTGACTATCTCCTGTCGCAGCTCCCGGAGCTGCTCAGGATCAATCCGGACCGCCATAGAGGGTGGTGCCGAGGAGGAAGGTCCGGCGGAGGTGGTAGGAGCAGGAGGAGTGGATGGAAGGTCTGGATGGTCTGGAAGGTCTGGGTAGTCTGAATCGAGCTCAGGACTGGGTGAAGGTCTGGTGGTCTGAGCGGTGAGGGTAGACTTCCTAACCCATACCCCCTCTCTCTTCCGAAACCCCATTCTGTGCATGGTCCCCGTACACAAGCGATCTGTCCATCGCAATGCACGAGAGGGTTCCCTCTCAGGAATGGGAATCTCGTACTCCCTAAAGAGAAGAGTAAAAATCATGCCGTATGGGAGGGTGAGCCTAGGTCTATCTAGGGGCTCACACATATACCTATAGATGAGTTTGGGGAAGTTGACCGGGGTGTCCTGAAGAATGTAAGACATAATAGCTAGGTCCCTCTCATTTACAAAATCAAATCTTCCTGTCTTAGGGAAGATGGACCTGGACAGAATACTCAAAAGGATTCTCACTTCAATAGGAAGTGAGCTAGGAGATACCTCGTCTAGGGGGGACTGAGGTGGATGCCCTAAGACGACCGTAAGGGCCTCAACTCTATCCTCAGGGTGTGCGGGAGCCACCCCTACTAATGGAAGGTGGAGGATGTGGGCAATGAGATCCTCCGTGACACGCACAGGGACACCTACTACTGTGCCCTCGATACCTCCATCTCCCCGATGGACGGTACTATAAAACTCTTGAACAAGGCCAGGGTAAGTGGGAAGGTCCTAAGTGAGGAAGTACTCTAGGCCCTGGGCTCTAAGCCTATCACCTATGGTGAACCCTTCTCGGGAGAGATAGTCAAAGTCGACATACCTCCCGGTGGTGACGGCCTTCCCGGCCAACGGCCTTGCGGGAACCGCCCTAGGCGGGGAACGAGCCGGAGGTGGTTCCCTCGCGGGATCGTGTCGCGCCTTGGAGCGCCGCTCGGGACCGGCCTCGGGACGGGACCTCTTCCTAACCACGGTCTTACGAGGCATCTTGACCTAAACGGGAAGAAACACCTAAAGGACGGAGAAAGGTCGACGGAGGAGACTCGGGACGGACAGGAGACGACCTAGGAACGGACGAAAACCCTAAGAACCGGTGAAAAATCGTCCGAACAGAGGTTGGAGACGATCGGGGACGACCTAGGAGTCGGCTCTAGGGCTTTTTGAACAGTGGCGGCTTGAAAGAAAAGTGTTTGCGAAACGACAAACCTAGGGTTAAAAAGTCGGATCCCGACTGCGAGTCGACTCGACCTCGAGTCGACTCCAGAATATGCGCGAGTCGACTCTCCTTATGCGCCTGTAGACTTCGAGTCGACTCCCGACAATGTGCGAGTCGACTCCCCCTCAGCTGCCATCTTTGCGAGTCGACTCCCGCAAATGCGCGAGTCGACTCCCCCTTAGGAGCCGGCTCTGAAACTTACTCGAGTCGTCTCTAACTTTGGCACGCACCTAAAACTCATGCTATAATCGTGCCAAATGAGGAAAAATCACCTAATTATGATCTGATTTGATGATCATTGAAAAGAAACTCTATTTTAACCACATTGTAATCATCAAAATCAATTATTCTAGTGAAAACCACCACTAGGATGGATCAATCACTCCTAATCCCCTCCTAAGCACACTAAACCTCTCTTCACTTAGGGGTTTTGTAAAAATATCTGCTAATTGATTATCAGTACAAACAAATTGGAGTGTCACATCACCATTCAATACATGATCTCTTATGAAGTGATGTCTTATCTCAATGTGTTTAGTTCTTGAATGTTGAATTGGATTTTTAGTTAGATTTATGGCACTTGTATTATCACAATTAATGGAAATTTTATCTTGTTTAATGCCATAATCTTCTAATTGTTGTTTAATCCACAAGATTTGAGCACAACAACTCCCAGCTGCCACATATTCAGCTTCAGCAGTGGATAATGCAACCGAGTTTTGTTTCTTGCAAAACCATGAGATAAGGTTTTCTCCTAGAAATTGACAAGACCCGCTGGTACTTTTTCTATCAAGCTTACATCCAGCGAAGTCTGAATCTGTGTATCCTATTAAGTTTAGGCTAGATTCTTTAGAGTACCATAGCCCTATGTTCTTAGTTCCTATTAAGTATTTAAAAATTCTCTTAACTGCAGCTAGGTGTGATTCTTTAGGATTAGCCTGATATCTAGCACACATGCACACACTAAACATAATATCAGGTCTACTTGCAGTAAGATACAGTAAAGATCCTATCATACCTCTATAAAGTTTTTGATCTACAGATTTACCTGATTCATCTTGATCTAATTTGCATGATGAGCTCATGGGGGTGCTGATTGACTTGTTTCCCTCCATATCAAACTTCTTGAGCATCTCCTTGATATATTTTGCTTGATTGATGAAGATTGCTCCTTCAGATTGTTTGATTTGAAGCCCTAGGAAGTAGTTCAGCTCTCCCATCATGCTCATCTCAAACTCACTCTACATCAAATCAGCAAACTCTTCGCAGAGGCGATTGTTAGTAGCACCGAAAATGATATCATCAACATAAATCTGTACTAATAACATATCTTTGTTTTGCTTTTTCAGAAATAATGTTGTGTCTACATTTCTCCTAGAGAATTCATGTTCTAATAGGAATTTACTAAGTCTCTCATACCATGCTCTAGGTACTTGTTTTAATCCATAAAGTGCTTTGTTCAGTTTATACACATGATTAGGGTATTGATGATTTTCAAAACCAAGAGGTTGTTCTACATACACTTCCTCATTAATATACCCATTTAAAAATGCACTTTTTACATCCATTTGAAATAGTCTGAAATCCTTAGAGCATGCATATGCTAATAATAGTCTAATAGCCTCAAGTCTAGCTACGGAAGCAAAGGTTTCATCAAAATCTATGCCTTCTTCTTGATTATAACCCTTTGCCACTAGTCTAGCCTTATTCCTTATAACAATTCCATTTTCATCTAGCTTATTTTTATATATCCATTTTGTACCTATAATTGGATATTCAGAAGGCCTCTCTACTAGATCCCACACTTTGTTTCTAGTAAATTGGTTTAGTTCTTCTTGCATTGCATTTATCCAATTTACATCATTTTCGGCTTCTTCTATATGTTTGGGCTCAAAGTATGAAACAAAAGCTAGATGGTTATTCAAATTTCTAAGTGATGCTCTAGTCCTAACCGGTTGAGATGGATCATCTAGGATGAGTTTCTTAGGATGCCCGTGAGCATACCTCCAAGCTTTTGTTAGCCCATGATCCACAATAGGCTCTTGGCTTGATGATGCTTCTTCAATCAATTTTTGATTATCCTTTTGTAATCCCATCTCATCTATCTTTTCTTCAAGTATTTCAACATCATCATCAAAATTAACCTTCTTACTAGATGAGATGTCACTAGAGTCATCAAAAACAACATGTATAGATTCTTCTATAACTAGGGTTCTTTTATTAAAGACTCTATAGGCTTTACTAGTTGTAGAATAACCTAAGAATATTCCTTCATCAGATTTAAGATCAAATTTCCCTAGATTATCTTTCCCATTATTATGTACAAAACACCTACATCCAAAGGCATGAAAGTAATTAACTTTTGGTTTTCTGTTTTTCCAAAGTTCATAAGGTGTTTTCTTTATAATGGGTCTTAATAAAACTCTATTTAATATGTGACAAGAGGTATTAATGGCTTCTCCCCAAAAGTACTTAGGGAGGTTACTTTCACATAACATAGTCCTAGCCATTTCCTCTAGTATTCTATTCTTCCTTTCCACAACTCCATTTTGTTGTGGTGTCCTAGGTGCAGAAAAATTATGGGTTATCCCCTTTTTACTACAAAATTCGTCAAATAATTGATTTTCGAATTCGGTACCATGGTCACTTCTAATGGCTATGACTGAAGACTCTCTAGCATTTGTTACTTCCTTATGGAACTTCTTAAACATAGAAAATGCTTGATCCTTATGCGCTAGAAACATGACCCATGTGTACCTAGAGTAATCATCTACTATAACTAGACCATATTTATTTCCACCTAGGCTTGTTGTTCTAGTTGGACCAAATAGATCCATGTGTAGTAATTCTAGAGGCCTAGAAGTAGAGACACATTTTATGGATTTAAAAGAGTTCCTAGATTGTTTGCCAAATTGACATGCTTCACATATTTTGTTCTTTTCAAATTTTAATTTTGGCAAACCTATCACGGAGTCTCTTTTAACTAGTTTAGTTATTGTGTCCATGCTTGCATGACCTAACTTACGGTGCCATAACCAACTAGCATCATTATCTTTAGTTTCATTTACAACTAGACATTGGTTATGTTTTGCAAGATCTTCTAGGTCTACAACATATACATTTCCACGTCTAATTCCTTTAAAAACTAAACTATTATCATTAGGATTTGTTATAATGCATAGTGATGGTTTAAACATAACATCATATCCTTTATCACATAATTGACTAATGCTTAACAAGTTATGCTTAAGACCATCAACATATCTAACATTATCTATAAAAGTAGAAGGGGTGATTTGAACTTTACCAAAACCAATGATGTGACCTTGGTCGTTGTCTCCAAACGTCACAGCACCTCCCTTCTTAGCTTCAAGGGTGAAAAATTGATCTTTATCACCCGTCATGTGCCTTGAGCAGCCACTATTCAAATACCAGCAGTTTTTGTTGACTTTGGCTGCAAGACACTTCTACACAAGCAAATCATGTCATCTTAGGTACCCAAGTTTTCTTGGGTCCTTCATGGTTAGTCAAGTTGGTTCCTTTTGGAATCCATACCTTTTTAATTTTTCTTTTAGTTTTACTTTTCCTAAAATTACACACATTTGCTTTATGACCTACTGTACCACAACAAAAGCAAGTTATTTTCTTAATTTTAGTTTTTCCAGCTTTAACAAAGAAGTTACTGAGAAGTTTTTGTTTATTTCTTGGTTTATATCCTAAACCCGCTTTATTAAATACGGCTCGTTGATTATTAAGTATCATATTTAACTTTTCAGAACTATACGTAAACCTTTCAACTAAAGGTTTGTATTTTCCAAGTTCTTTAGTTAATGTTTGATTTTCTGCTTTTAAATCATTTAGTTCTTTTGTGAGATCCTTGTTTAAGATTTGTTTATGGTTTTTAAGTTCTGAAAGTTCCTTAGTTAGTTTTTCATTATCTTTCGTTAAGTTGTTAGTCTTCTTAATTAAGAGTTGGTTGCTTGTCTTAAGTTCTAGATTTTCTTTGGTAAGATTATCTTTATCCTTAATTAATGAATCATGCTTATGAATGTAAGTTTGGTTAGTTACTTTTAGTTCTCTGTTTTTAACATTTATATTCTTATATTCAATCATTAATTCATTAAACGCATCATAAAGTTCATCAAATGTAAAATCAAAATGCGTATCGAAAGTTACCTCGTTTTCGTTGGCCATGAAGCAAAAATTGGCCTTCTCTTCTTGTTCTTCATCCGATGATGAAGATAATGCGTCGGAGTCCGATAGGGTGGTGACAAGGGCTTTCTTCTTCTTCTTGTACTTGCTGCCCTTCTTTAGTAAGGGACACTCAGCTCTGATGTGTCCCGGCTTTTTGCACTCATAGCACCCAATCCCCTCATTTTCTCTTTTCTTACCTTTGTCCTTGCGGTAGGAATTTGAGGGGCCTCTCCTTTGATGATAGGACTTCTTGTGGTTGATGAATTTCTTGAACTTGCGCACAAGAAGTGCCTCACCACCATCTTCCTCATCTTCTTCTTCTTCTTCACTACTGCTACTGCAAGATAAGTCTTTGTTAGATGAAGTAGATTTTAAAGCCATTACCTTTTTCTTATGGGAGGACTCTTCCTCGTTGTGTTGTTTCATGGTGAGCTCGTGCGTCATAAGGGATCCAAGAAGCTCCTCAAGTGGTAGCTTGTTCAAGTCCTTGGCTTCTTGGATTGCCGTCACTTTAGCTTCCCACGACCTTGGTAGACACCGAAGGATTTTCCTGACAAGCTCACTGTTAGTATAGTTCTTGCCAAGGCTTTTTAGGCCATTGACAATATCAGTAAACCTAGTGAACATGCATGTGATTGTTTCATTTGAATCCATTTTAAATAGTTCATATTTATGAACCAAGATGTTTATTTTGGATTCCTTGACTTGATTCGTGCCCTCATGGGTCACTTCAAGTCTGTCCCAAATTTCTTTTGCAGAATTACAAGTTGAAACCCTATTGAATTCATTACGGTCTAAGGCACAATAAAACACATTCATAGCTTTAGAGTTTAATTGTGCCTTCCTCATGTCATGTTCATCCCAATTCTTTTCTAATTTGGGTACCTTAACACCCTCTACATATGTGGATGGGATGTATGGGCCATTCACTACAATGGTCCACATCTCATAGTCTTGGGCTTGGATGAATATTCTCATCCTAGCCTTCCAGTATGAGTAGTCGGATCCATTGAAGAAAGGGGGTCTTTGGGTGGACTGACCCTCAATGTGAGAAGATCCAAATGGGGTTGTCATTTTGATCTTTTAACTCTTGAGTGGAAGAGTTTTTGGCTCTGATACCACTTGTTGCCCAGATAGACAACCCAAGAGGGGGGGGTGAATTGGGTTTTAAATTAATTTGAATAATTAAAACGTTATGGATGATTAATTAAAAACTATTGCAAGTTATTTAATTAATGCTAAGTGCTGTGAGTGATGTGAGAGGAAGAAGAGAAGAGACAATCCAATGCAAACACAGAGTTTTATAGTGGTTCGGAGCTACCCCTTGCTCCTACGTCCACTCCCCAAGTCTCTCTTGGGAATTCACTATAACCCCCTTGGATTACAGCCGGTTGTTTTGCAAGCTCACAACCAAACTTGTTGTTTTACGAGCTCACAACGAACTCGGTCGGTTTTTCCAGGCTCACCGACTAGAACCAACCCCGATTGTTTTCCCGGGCTCACAATCAAACCCTTACACACGTTGGTTTTAACTTGGCTCACCAACCAACCTTAATCCCCTTGATTCAATCCCCCGATTGAACCAAGTAAATACAGTGTGTAAAAGAAAACAGAAAACAGCTTCTCAAAAAGCAGATAAAAACAATATGAACAATAAATGAAGTTAAGAAGCCTCAAACGCTTTTAGATCGGAGATGAGGAATGGCTTCTTGAACTTCTGGTCTCCTCTTGAAAGAGTGGTCGACTTGAATGCAGGAGGAGGAAGCTTTTAATGTTGAGAAGATGTAGTTGGATGCAGTTATTGCAGATCTTCCCTCTTTTTCGTTGAAGAATAAGTTGCAGAGTTGAAAGCTTGAATGCTTGGAGTGGAATGGTTGTTCTCTCTCTTGCTACAGTCTTCTGTGGCTATTTAAGCCAACCCCCACTGAAACTAGCCGTTACACTGCTTTTTCTGTCCATTCTGCACACTCTGCGCAGCCTGACAATATGACCGTTGGTGGGTTGGAGTCGACTCGCGCGATCAGGAGTCGACTCGGCTGTAGCGGGAGTCGACTCAAGCTTTTCCGGAGTCGACTCGGCAACTGTTCCAAATTTGAATTAAAGTTGCCGTCACGACTGGGAGTCGACTCGTCTTGACCCGGAGTCGACTCGCCAACTTCTGGAGCTGACCTGGCAATTTTGGAGTCGGCTCATCCACAGAAGTCCGTGGATCCAATTTTGAATTTTGTCCACTCGAGTCGACTCGACTGTCCTTGGAGTCGACTCGAATCTCAGAGCCCGAACTCCCGATTCTCTGTCTTTTGGCTCATCCAGTCTTGGAGTCGACTCGGCTCTCAGTTTCCGAAAGTTGGTCTTCTGCCTTTTGACGTGAAGCTTGTCTTGGAGTCGACTCGAGCTGTCTGGGAGTCGACTCGAATCTCAGAGGCAGTAACATGGTTTTCTGTCTGTCGATGGTCGCACAGTCTCGGAGTCGACTCGCGTATTGCGGGAGTCGACTCGAATCTCAGAGTCCATAAAATGCTCTCTGACCTTTTCTTTGTGTACCTCTTGGAGTCGACTCTTACTACCCTGGAGTCGACTCGTTGAACATTGGAGTCGACTCGCGCACTTCAGGAGTCGACTCATTGACAGGTTCTGAGATGAGGCTTTCTGTTCTCAGTCGGAGTCGACTCGTACTAGTCTGGAGTCGACTCGAGCTCGTGCCAGTGAACTTGATACGCTTGGAGTCGACTCGTGATACTCGGGAGTCGACTCGAGTCTCAGACTTTGGTTCAGCAGACTTCTTAACTTATCCAAAATACTATGAACCAAATCTAGAGACACTTGGACAGGATTTTCACTGAAACACTCAATTGAATTCATTAGTAATCACAAGATATACTCAAATGCTTTGAGCTCATCAAAATCAAATGGGGTTTTAATCAATCACTCCACACAATCCCATAACTTCCTCAAGGCCGCCTTCCTTCTCACTTGTGCTGCCTTCGCATGCTCCCACGCGAACCTTACTGCCCTCCTCCTCCGTCACTGCCACCGGCAATATGTTATTAATGAAATAAATGCTATTAATAAAATATATTGGATAAGATAAGAACTTATAAATATGAAAGCACGTATATAAGAATGAAAACATATTAATAAGAAAATTTAGAAAGTGAAGTAAAAGGAGATATAAGAAAGTATATTAAAAGAGAAAACAAAACAAAATAAAAATAAATTATAACAAATATAAATATTTTAAAAAATAAAAGTGCAAATTTAAAACTATACAAAACAACAAAAATATAATGAGCATAAGAACAAACATAAATCCAAAATAAAGTCTAAATAAAATAAAATCAAAGATACATAAAATATATATATATATATATTTAAAAAATAATAATAGAACATAGATTGGAACAAAATAAGAACTTATAAACATGAAAGTACATATATAAGAGGATATAAGAAAGTATATTAAAATAAAAACAAAATAAAATGAAAATGAAAATAAATTATAGCAAATATATATATTAAAAAATAAAAGCATAAATTCAAAACTATATAAAACAATAAAAATATAATGAGCATAAGAATAGATGAATATTCGAAAATAAAATATAAATAAAACAAAATTAAATATATATATATATAATAAATATATATATGTAATTAAAAATAGTAAAAAAATAATTGGAATTCTTAAAATTTTAGGGAAAATGGGTTATTTGAATAGTGAGAGAGAGTGAGGCTGGCAATTTGTTTAAAAAAAATAGAGTTTTTTTTTGCAAAATTAAGCAGAAAAAATCTGGCAGAAATAATTTTTTACCATAAATAATTTTGAATATGTAAATCTTGCATAGTGAGAGCGAGTGAGGGCGAAATATTTTAAAAGAATATATTTTTTCGGTAAAATTATGCAGTTGGGTGCGTGGGATCTTGAAGACCATGCATATGCGGGTGCTAGCAGTGGGAGGCACCATCTCCATGCGCCCCAACAATGAAAAAGAGGGGAACAAAGAAAAGATGGGTATTGACCGCCGCATGCTACACTCATGTGGGAACTTTTGGGGCGACCCCAAAATCTCAAAAACAAAAATCCTCTGGTATGTGCACCAGCGAATATCGAATAGATTGGGTTTTTTATTTTGCCATATTTCCTTAAACATCCATCTTAAAGAAGAAACTCAAAAAACAAATTAGAACAAGATTTCTCCTACCAATAAAATGTGTCACTCTCATGACTTAAAAAAAACAAAAAAAGAAAGGAAATCACGCCTGAACATAGAGGCCATCTGCCCACATCCTTTCTTCTTCCTCATGAGGCATTTCCTCTCGTCCAATACAAAATAGTTAACCGGCATCTCAATACATATCTTTAGATAAATCGATATATAGTTTTTAGAGTATGGTGTTCACCAGTATACACTGTAAGTTTATTTGATCTTGATAAAGGGAGAGAGATTTATCCTAGACTTGCGGGCTCATCATATGTTTACTGTGGGCTTAGACGTTGATACGCGTGCCTACTTCACCGCAGCTACCATGATCATAGCTACAAGAGGAGAAGGGGATTTAGGAAAGAGAAGGAAGGCCTCAGGAATGAAAGAAATGGCTTGACAAGGAAGAGAATGGATAGAAAGTGGCTTAATGAGAAAGAAGAGAGGATATAGGCAGATGGCCTATCTTCATGCATGCAATTTTTTTTTTATTTTTTTAAAAGTTATTTAATTAAATCCTTAGAATTTTACTTGTTTTTTTAATTCGTCCTTCAGGCCAATTCTAGCCAATTTCTAAAAATAAAAAGTTGCAACATGCATGTGATGTATATGTGGTGTTCTTTTCCTTGCTAACACTAATGTAAGCATATGGGTGATGACATAGCAAAGCAGGTAGAAATTTTTATTTTGGTGATGTGGCATTTTATCCCCGTATATTTCTGATGTTAGAAACTGGTCGAAATCAGCCGAAAGGCTACAATCACACTTGAAATTCGATGGACATAATTAGAGATTTTTAAACTATAAAGACCGTTTAAAAATATTTGTGAAACTTAAAGAATCAAAAATATAATTTATGGTATATGGGTGATGATACGATACTTAGCGAGTGGACACTTTTGGACAAAAAATTTAATTGCGGCTTATGTTGTATGCCTCATCATCGCTTGTATCATCAAAATAAAATTTTTCATCTATCATGCTATATCATTATTAATATGCTGACATTAGTACCAGCATAGGAAAGAATGCTACATAATCATTCAGTAGCTATTTATAAGTGGCCAACAGAAATTTTACCTACAACTTTCTTGATTCTTTCCCAGGTAATAAAGGAGTGAGAATACAAGAAAAAAAAAAAGAGAACATTCTGTTGTGGTGCTACTTGGGAGCAATAAACTTGAGGATGGTTCCATGCGAACGTAGTAAGGTCCAACATCATACTATATTATATTGCCTTTATGATTCTGTTCGATATGTGGTGGGCTGATGATGGCTTTAATAAAGGAAGGAGATATTCTCCCTGGCTAAGAAGTAAGAAGCAAACAAACATCCAATGCCAATATAATGAAACAATGTCTTTTGTATGGTAGCCCAGTTGGAATGGGGCGTTTGCTTCCAACCAAGTGGTTACAGGTTCGAAACGCGCGGGCGTCGATTAAATTTGGGGACCGAATGCTCCACGCTTGGACATGGGGCCTGAAAGTGCTACTGGTTGGCTGGTAGCCTGGGTGGTGCGAGGTGTGACGTACTCACACGGAGGGTCGGGTCGGGTAACCGAGCTGGCTCACGGGTGGGGAGGGTATAAGTAAAATAGGTCGGCGTGCCCAACACAAGACCCGGTTTGCCTGCATCGAACAATCTCCTGGTGTGGTGGGGGGCCCAGTGGGGGCTGCTACGCAGGGGTGGGCTTGTTCCTTCCTCCCCCCTTTCCCTCTATTTTAGCAAAAAAAAAAAAAAAAGGACTGACATGGTGTTGGAGGTACGTACGTAGCGAATAAGTGACGAGTTTAATAAGATGAGGATTATAGTCAACTGGGCCCGTTGTTTGCTTATAGTTGCATTAACTATAAAAGGATATGGGGTTCAATATATTTTACATTAAGCTGCACTACAAGAAAATTGGGCATTAGCGACGCTTTTTTTGGCCTTTAGCGATGCTTTTAAGCGTCGGTAAAAACCATCCCAACACTTTCCTAAGCGTCGCCTATGCTACAGTGGGAAAAATATTTTCCGACGCTTAGAAAAGCGTCGGAAATTAGCGACGCTTTAAAGCGTCGTTAAATGTGATTTTCCTAAGCGTCGTTAGAATATTATTTTTTTTAAAAAAAATTTCTTGATTTTAACGACGCTTTAAAGCGTCGTTAGAATATTATTTTTTTTTAAAAAAAATTTCGTGATTTTTTAGATGGCGGACCTAAATCTAAGCTCGATCCTTTCCAGTTGGATTAATAGCTTGTGCATTACTTCTCTCCCATATATTGCATGACAAATTATGTAAAAAATTTTTGTTATGCGACAAATGTAATTAGTCGACACAACGGGCACAATGTCCTGGGACGAAGACCGATGTGGGGTCCTGGCCCAACACAGTCAAAACAAACACAATGGGCACGCACAACTCAAGTGGTGCTACTGAGAGCCGAGAGATACAAAAGTTCAAACTGACCGGACCCTAGAACATAGATGAAAAGAAAATTTACCCCATGCAGAGATATCAAGAAGAACCAACTAAAAGACAGAGGAAAAGAGATCAGATTAAATTGATGTAAAACTAAACAAGTTCATAAAAAATGATGCAGCAGCTGCCCATACAAAGTCCTGGATTCTTGATACGGAGATGCTATAAGTCCAAGATCAAACATTTAATACCCACATCAGTAAATAAACTCCTAGCTTTAGACACGCCACAGCTATAACTAGGGCTCATGAAACTCCCCAAGTACAAAAATTGACAACTACAAAGCTTAAAGCATGATCGAAAGTCAGCCCGCTTGAGTCAAGAGCCCTTCAATAGTCATAAGCTTGCCTTGCACTCGCCACAGCAAGTGGTGGAAGCCAAAATGAAAGAAGCTACAAGGGATTAACTATCATCCTCATCATCCTCCTCTTCATCATCATCTTGGTCGCCATCCTCATCATCTTGAGATCCCTTCTGACAAAAAATAGCATAATTGGTCACACATGATTTATTAGTGTTTGCAAATAAGAAGATATTGTATAATACACAGCAATAGCACAGGTCTACAGCAAGCAAAACTCATGTCCATGATTTAATATAGTGCTATACTTGTCTACAGATGATCTCATGGCATTCACTCTTTAATTTACTTGATAGTCATTTGTTAGGTCTCCATGATACCTTATCGAACATCATGATTGCACCGTATTAAAGGCTTAGGAACATCATGATTGCACAATAATTACACATACAGCAGGAAAACTGAAATTCAAAACAATAATTTTTATATCAAAACACTAAATTTTTTATATCAATCTCTCCAAAGAAATCTTAATTTTAAGTCATCATAATACAACCAGAAGTAAAATAATGATGATTTCAAGAATGAGGGCATAAAGCTTCAGCAGACAAGAACACATGCATATACTTGAGAAGAAAAAACTGTAGTGGAAAATTAGCAACCATTATTTAAAGGTTCCTTTTTAACAATATGATTTATGTAGATATGAGTCAAACACAATGTTTGTTTTAGACGCCCGCACAACATTAAGCTAAAATAAACAGTTTATATCCATATGGATACAGAAAAATAGCAGCACAACTAATGAGGATTGCAGATACAGTGCATAAAATCATAGAAAAGCAAATAGTTTGACTACAAAAGAAATTGGAGCAAAATAGACAAGCAATGGGAGGCCAATATTCATAATAGGTACCCCTTTGACTAAGTCAACAGCAGCAGCAGCATCAGAAACTGGCTAGCTTCGTTTAAAACTCAAACAAGTGAGACATTTACCTCTTCATCATCTTCATCCCCATCAAAATCCTCCTCATCAGCCTCCTGCATCATCAGATTATTGAAAAGTGCAGAAGAGTCTTAGGTGAACTCAGAAATGATGTTCGATGAGAAGAAATATCAATATTTGACAAAAGAAAGAGTAATGGATGGAAGGGAGAACACTTGCATTATTAAAATATTTCAAAGGGTTGGGCCATAAATCTTCCTTGATAATCTGTGCCACCTGCATCAGTTTGTTGTAGAGGAAACATAAGCAGACAGAAAATGTATGGGAAAAGAAGCTCGAGGTTTGAACTAATTCAAAAACTGAAAACAGGAATCTGCATACAAGATAGCAGACTTCATAAAATAGGAAGATTAAAAAAACAAGACAAACATCAAGACCAGGTTATCATATAATTTTTTTTATGATAACAGAAGCATAAAAAGAAAAATTGATTTGAAAGATTTGGAATAGTCCAAACTCCAAAACAATCAGTCTTTCCAATGTTACTATGAATTATTACCTCATCTGTTACTCCATCTGAGAAATTTTTCAGTTCAGTTTCACCAAACCAACTAAAGAAACTGCATTAAAAAATCAAAACAAAGAATGAGAAAACAAGTCAGGCATCCAAGTATCTTGTGGCATACTTAGCAACTATCATGAATTATAATAATTTATTCAACATGACAAAACCAGTTAAATGTCCATCTATTGCCTAGAAAACAAGATTACAAGGCACTAAAGCCAACCTTTCCTCAGTAAGGGTCGCTTGCTTCCCTTCTTCTCATGACCATTACCATTGGCAATATCCTACAGATATTGCAAAAAAGAAACATTAGAATTAATACCTGACTCAGAAAATTATCAATGAATACGATAGAAGATATTATACTTACCATACCCTCCTTCCACTTGATAGTCGTACCGGTTATATTAGTAGTTCCTTCCTCGGTGAAGGAATATGTCTTCACAAGCTTTGTGTCCTCAAAATATGGGTTAGGAGAGAAGTTCTATACATGCAAACACCAAATCAATTAATTAAAAATAATAAATAACATCAAGATACTTATTTCATAACCAAAAAATGGTTTTTTAGTAAAAATGCAACAACTCACAAATACAATGGAGTAGCCTGATTTCCCATCTTTACAATCTTCAACATCTAACGAAACCAAGTACTTGAAAATCTGCATCAAAGGAAATTTATTAACACAAGCACCTGTAAATCTATCAAGGGTCCGAAATAATACCAGATCTGATAGATCCATAAGAAGCTAGCACAGGTCACAGAATGATATCTCAAGGTGATATGGGTAATATATTTATTCTGGATGCAGTAACAACTTCGACCACACCTAGTTTGATCATAGCATGTCATGATAATAACAGCATCCATACCTTTTGGTCGTCCTCGGTAAGAAGATCGCTAAGAGCAGGATGACTCAGGAACTAAAGGGTTGAGCATTTCACACAAAAATACAAAAAAGAAAGGAAGAAATATTAGATGAGAATGTTCCAGAAAAGAGGTTGTAGCCTAATTATAAAGTTACTAAAAAGAGAGAGATTACAAACCGCAGTTAACCAAAAGTCTGGAATGGATTGGATGATTTCATTCCGTTTAATGTAGACAGGTCTGCGAACCTCGTTATATTTCTGTTCCACCTCCAAAACTTTATCACTTGCTTCCTCATTAATCTACAAACATAAATGAGATTAGCAAATCGCAGACACAGGCAAGAGGCATACAGCTTTAGGAAGTGAAACTTGCCATACTCTTAAACAAGTGAGCCAAATCCATTGAGGTTCAATGAGAATAGCAGCACACTCAAGTAACAAAACCAACAAGCAATTCAACCATTTATGCAGCTAACACTTCTTACTTACCACACCTAAGAACATAGTAAATCTATAATCAATGAATGTATATCCAGTAAGATAAACTGTGGAAATCTACAAGTATAGATTGCGATGCTTGCAGTACATGCAATTTCATCAAAGTTTACATATGTGCTCGAGCATTTATAATTCACAAAGAGGATCCTCCACTCACTACATCAGAAAGCCAATGCTTGAAATTTGGTTTCCTTCTTTTTAAAGGATTTCCATGGTGG
This sequence comes from Phoenix dactylifera, assembly GCF_009389715.1. Classification (NCBI taxonomy): domain Eukaryota; kingdom Viridiplantae; phylum Streptophyta; class Magnoliopsida; order Arecales; family Arecaceae; genus Phoenix; species Phoenix dactylifera. Next base: position 10,228,693 of record NC_052392.1, on the reverse strand, counting down.
GAAAACTTAACAGTGGGTTTGAGGTTTGATTGTTCAACTGCATTGTTATTATACAATAAGAATATTAAAAAACTACATAGGACTTTGACCTTAAATTATATTTGAAAAACTAGCCTAGGTTTCTAACAGTGATTCGATTTATGATGAAAAAAAAAATTAGTTCAGTTCTCTATTGTAACAATAGAAAAAAAATGATTGATCAAATTCTATTAACTCATAGTACTCATTTATGAAAGAATGTCTCTAATTGTCAAAGTGATTGAATAACCAAAATCAAATTACTACTTAGCTGAATTATGAGTTCAATAGATCCTACCTAGCAGAAACACAAATAAATCTTGCTCAATATAGATAATCACTTATTTACAAATTTCAGGGGAGGCTAATAATTTTGCATTCTCATATCACGGAAAACTCTTCTCTTCGCTAAACTCTATCCTCTTCCAAGGATATTTGAGTTCAAAAGGCTCTGGCATCATCCTCATGCAGGGATACAAGCAAGCCAGTGGAGACAGAGGAAAGCACAGAGGTGATGCAGGTTTAGTGCGCCGTTCTCAGGCTTGGTCGCCGGTAAAACAACAGATGGCCCATCTCAAGCAAAGTCCACAGCAGAAGATAAACACCAGGAACAGAGGAAACCTAGGCTAAAAAGAGAGATCGCCATAGCAGAACATTCAGCAAGAAGAAATTACAGCATCATATTCATATACAACAATTACACTGAAAACAAGAATTATATACCCACTCTAATAGCAAAATCTTGGTAAAACCTAGCTTTGATCGATCAGCAGCAGGACAAAATACTAGCAACGAGGGATGGACAAAAGAGAACGGAGATACCTGGAAGCATCGGTGACGGGGGCGATGCCGGAGAAGGCGCCGTTAAGGAGGACAGCGAGCAAGGAGAGGCCGCCCACGAAGATGGGCAAGCTCCGGACGAACCCATCGTTGTTGGAGACCCAGTCGCCTACCAAATCCCGCCGGGGTTTCGGGCCTCTGTAAGCCCCCTTCGCACCAAAGAAACCAAGTTATAGAATATGCCCTACGAAATCTTTGGGAGGTCGGCTCTTGGTGCTCAAGAACCAAACATCCATCATCTTAGGGCTGTGGGCTATGGAGGGAGGGGGTCGATGGGGTTTTGTGGAGGGGAGGAGTGAAGTCCGACGACGCTTATAAGCGTTGTCGTATTTTTTACCATTGCAGTTACCGTTGCAAGAAAAAAATTTGCCGACGCTTTTTTGTAGCGTCGGCAATATAGAGTCGCCAAAACCCTTTATTGTTGTAGTGCTGGGACCATTACTTGGTGTTACAATTTGATGCAATTAATCCAGCAATTGGTTAGCATCATGATGTTTAGGAGGGTATGGCATTTAGATCGTGACATTCTTCCTTTTTTTTTTTTTTTACAACGGCGGCTCACACGCGATGGGTGTGGGTACAACCAACAAAATCAGAAAAGAGAAGATAGTATAAAGGATAAGGCACACCTACGTGGTCTTCCCAGGTGAAACCTCCAGAGTGGTGAGCCGCATAGAAGGCCACCCAGTCAGCAACACTATTCGCCTTTCTGTAGACATGTGTGGCCCGATAGGAACTATACTCATGTAGGAGTCCGCGGATATTGTAGAGCAACGGCCCACCACCATCCCTACATCTTCGACCGAGGATCCACTTGATCACCGTGGCCGAGTCTCCCTCGAGGAGGATGCAGTCAGTCCTCAGCACACGCATCGCATAGGTGAATTCCTCCCATGCGGCTCTGAGCTCGGCACTGACGACAGACATGTGAAAGATCCACCGACCTCCTGCCACTATCAGTCTAGCATCATGGTCTCTGATGATAAATCCTACACCTCCAATGCTTCCTCCCCCACTAATACTACCATCAAAGTTCACCTTAAGAAAGCCAAGGGATGGGGCTCTTAGGAGACTAATACAGTCCTGGATGCTATAGGAGTAGAATGGGGCCCTCAGATTTCCCCCCCGTTCCGAGAGATGATGGCACAGTGGATCGAATAACCTTTGCCGCATGAAGTAGAGTTTTGTCTGCCACCGCCCTCGGATGCACTCTGCTATCCTCGAAAACTCGGACATTTTTTTCTAGCCAGCAATGATAGGCAAGATAGGCAGCCCTGATCCCCCGCTCCTCAAGGTCGGGTCTCCGTGAAGAGATCTCTAGGAAGTACAAAAAATCCTCGATCGACGTTCACCCCTTTCGAGGGATAGGGGAACCGGAGGCACAACCTAAGATCTGAACGGCCCGTGGACATCCGAGGAGGATATGGAATATAGACTCCTCCACCTCCGAGCAGGCCACACACTCTGGAGGGATGCTCATCCCATGCCAAGCCAGCACGCCTCTGGTAGGCAGGCACCTCCATGCCACCTTCTAGACAAACAGGGCAACTCGGAGGTGATGCGAAGCCTCTAGATCCAGCCCTCATCAATCTGCTGAGCCGTAGTTATCCTGACCACCCCGAGTAGCTCCTGGGCTTTTACCTCTGACCTTCCAGTCATTCTTCAGACCCTTCTGTTTGCAACCTTCCCTACAGGAATCGGCAATGACAAACCTCGCTCAGACAGCTGCTCCCCAAATGCCCATCGGACGAGGTCCTCATCCCATGTTCGTCCACTTGGGATAAATAGAACACAGACTCTGCATCCCTCCAGCCAAACAGGGTCGATTAGGGTAGGCCAGCCGCACGGTGGCACCTCATAGAGACAGCTATCCTCTAAGACATCGATAGCGCATCCATCCTCGATCTTCCATCTGATCTTTGAGAGAACCGCCGGGGCATGGGCGCAGATCTCTCTCTAAATAAAGAAACTGCGTCGACCGATATGGAAAGCTGTTGGGTCGGTTTGAGCCCTATATTTGGCCCTCATCAAAGAACCCCAAAGACTCTCCGGCTCCAAAAAAAACCTGACTGACAGCCTGGTCGCAAGGATCTCCCGACACTCAATCAAGGAGTGGATCCCCAACCCACCACTGCTGGCCGACTGACAGATGGTATCCCAGGCCGATAGATGAACACCACTACTGCCCCCATGCTGCCCTAGAGAAAATTTCTGAGCAGTCGCTCCATGCACCGCAAAGCTGCGAGTGGCACTAAAGTGTGGGATAACAGATAAATAGGGATCGAGCTCAGGACTAACCATACCAATGTAACTCTGTCCATCATAGACAGAGCGCCTACCTGCCAACTCTCTAGCCTACGTTTGATACCCAGCTCTATGGGAAAACAGTCCGCCCTATGGAGGCACCAACTTGTGATCAGGATCCCAAGATATCTCAAGGTACCTTGCTGCTTCCCAATCTCTAGGATACCAGTGATAGACGTCCCCAATCTAAATACCTTGCCAACTCTCTAGTTTTTCTGCATCTTTGACATAGGTTGGTAGTTTAAATTCCTAAGGCGTTAGTCACGCCCAGGGCATGCGATTCACTGCTTCTTTTTAATGAATTACAAAGACCCTATGCTGGGTTGCATTCAAATATGTATATTATGGTCGTCGACTAAGCTTACCCTTCATAGAAAGATTGTAATTCCAAGACTTATAAATAATTAATTTTTGATTGAAGACTATAAACCATGTATAACTCGTCATATCTAATTTAACAGAGACTATAAACTATTTAATACTTGTTTGGTTCGGAAAGAAATTTTTTTACTGAAATATGTTTTTTGGAAAGCTAATGCCTGAAAATTTGCATATTTCGTTGGCCATGAAAAAGTGATATATTTCAAAATGGCTCGTATAGAATATTTGTTATGTCCTTAATAAAAAAAAATCTTATCTCATTCTATAAAAAAAATATCTCAATTTTTTTTTTTTTTTTTTTTGCTAAAGCCGGGTTTTTCAGACAACGCGTGTCTGAATACACCCAATAAAGTCAAAATACACAATCTCACGAAGTGCCAATGGCAACTCTCTCTCTCCCACCCACAGAGCGTATCCAGAGTGGTGGGCCGCGAATGCAACCACCCAATCAGCCGCCCCGTTGGCCTCCCTGAATACATGCTTGGCCTCAAAGGCCACGCCATCCCTCACCATCATCCTAATGTCCCGGATCAGAGGATGGTCGATGCTCTCACCACTCAGTCCCCGCCAGATCCAGCCAATAACTGTAGCCGAGTCACCCTCCAGGATGATCGAGCTGGCCTGCAGCACCTGCCGAGCATGCCGAAGACCTGCCCAGGCAGCTCGCAGCTCTGCCCCTGGAACTGATGTGACGAACAACTGGCAGCCACCTGCTGCCACAACCCTAGAGTGAGGGTCCCGTATGACGAAGCCTGCCCCGCCTCGCGTACCTCTGTCCAACACCGACCCATCAAAGTTTACCTTGAGGAAGCTCGGGGGTGGGGGCTCCCAGGTGAAAAACACCGTCCGAGGAGCTGCCTGAGCAGTAGAGGAACCCCAGGTGTCCCAAGCTGTCAAGGGTGTGTCTGAGGGGGTAGGAAGTCTGGACTCCATCGCTAGTGCTCGAGCAGACTCCGCAACAAACCTCGGCGACATCCTGCGCCCACTGAAAATGCGAGCGTTCCTTGCCAGCCAGATCTGATGGGCTGTGCAAGTCGCTCGGATGGCCTCCTGGCATGACCCGGGACTGGCCAACCCCTGTCGTATCAAATGCAGGAAGAGGCTCCTCTCCTGCCACACCTCCTCCGGGATACCTGTCCACAGCCATGTCGATCTCGTCCAAGTGCACTGAAATAGAACATGATCCACAGTCTCATCAACACTGCAAACCCCGCACTCCGCGGGGATCCCCAAAGCACGCCGGCTCAACACTGCTCTCGTCGGAAGGCGATCCCACATCACCTTCCATAAAAAGAGTGCTGCCCTCGGCTGGAGGCCGGACCTCCAAATCCAGGCGCAGTCTGGTCCTCGCTCATGCTCCTGCTGGATGACCCGGGATAGATCACCCAGCCTGACACTGGCCCTGCATGAGGTGCCCCAGACCCTAACGTCTGGCCCCTCGCAATCTGGTACTGGAAGGGACCGTACCCTCGCAGCAAGATGTGTCCCAAACAGCTGATGTAGTCTGGTATCATCCCACTCTGTCCTCCCTGGTGCTAGGAGGTCACACACCCGAAGCCCCTCTGCTGCCTCAGTATCCACCATCGTCGGCCAACATCTCAGAGGCAAAGTGTCCACCCATGGATCATCGGTCACATCGACGCTCCGCCCATCGCCTATCAGCCACCTGGTGTTAGCCGACACAGTCGGCAAATACCTCGCAATCTCGCGCCACATAAAGGAAGTTCGGCGGCCACTCCGTGCCACCTCAGAGCCCCCTCGGCCAAATCTGGCTGCCATCACCCTGCTCCAAAGCCCCTGCGGCTCCAGCAAGAAGCGAGCTGCGTGTCGAGCAACAAGGGCCTCACGCCGCTCCAAGAGGGAATGCACTCCCAGACCACCCTCACTGATGGGGAGGCAGACGTGCTCCCAAGCCACCAGATGTACCCCATGGCCCCCACTATGAGACCCCCACAAGAAGCTCCGAAGAAGACGTTCAATCTTCAGCAGAGTCGTCTTTGGGACCACAGTGTTGGCCATGAGATATACCGGCATAGATCCTAACACCGATCTGACCAGTGTCAATCTCCCCATCATGGATAGAGATGATGCCCTCCATCCCTCCAGCCTGGCCTCGACCCGCTGTACCAGCCCGGAGCACTCTGTCACCCGCAGTCTCCGGCCTGTGATAGGGACTCCCAGGTAGACCAATGTCCCCTCCTGCTCTGGTATCTGCAGAATCCTCCTGGTCTCCAGTCTGACTCTAATCTCCGTGCTAGGGCTGAACCGAATGGCTGACTTCATGAAGTTAACTCTCTGTCCGGACGCCGCGCAGTAACCTGCCAGCACTCTAGCGAGTACCCGTGCATCAGAAGCATGCGCCCTGGTCAAAAGAAGACAGTCGTCAGCAAACAATAAATGAGAGATAGGTCCCACCCCCGGTGCTGGGACATAGGCCTCCAGCTCCCGACTAGTGCACGCACCCTGCAATGAACGAGACAAGATATCAGAACAAATAATGAATAAGTAAGGGGATAGGGGACATTCCTGCCGCAGTCCCATAGTGGACTCGAAAAAACTCGTCGGTGTGCCGTTGACCAAAATGGAGAATTTTGGCCTCTGGACGCACCCTAGGACCCAACCAATCCATCTCCTATGGAAACCGTAGGTCTCTAAAGCCTTCCGCAGAAAGCTCCACCTGATCCTATCATATGCCCTCTCCATATCTAGCTTGACTACCATCAAGCTGCGCCGCTTCGATGCTCGCTGAAGATCCCACATCATCTCCTGAGCCAACATAACATTGTGGGAAATGTTTCTCCCCGCCACAAAGGCCCCCTGCTCTTGGCTGATAATGCCCGGCAATAGAGGCTTGATCCTGCCCACCATTATTCTCGCCACAACCTTATACAAGGTTGTGCACAAACTGATGGGCCTAAAGTGTCCCGGCTCTACCGCCTCCTGGCGCTTCGGAATGAGCGTGATGAAGGTGGCCTTCCAATCCTCAGGCATAGCTGCCTGAGTGAAGAAGCACTGCACAGCCTCAACCACTGAAGCCCGAATGATACCCCAATATCTCCGAAAAAAGAAAGGGGGGAACCCATCGGGTCCCGGAGCCTTATCCACTGCCAGGGCCCAGACTGCCTCCTCCACCTCCCGCGCCGACACCGGTCGAACCAGTGTCATATTCTCATCATCAGCAATACCCACATCAGGCCTCGGAAGGAGGCCATCAACATCAGGGCCTCCATCCTCCGTCCATCTGGTGCGGAAAAAATCAAGTAAAGCCTGTCTGACGGCAGGCTCACCCTCCACACGCTGACCGGACCCATCTCGCAATGAGTGAATCATACTCCGCTGTCTCCGGATAACCGTCGTCCGATGAAAGAACCTAGTGTTGCGATCACCCTCACGTACCCACTGGACCCGAGATTTCTGTCGCCAAAAAATCTCATGCTGCCGTAGCAGTGAATGGTGGGTCGCTAGAAGTCCCCGGAGATCGGTCATGTCTTCCGCCGAAAGTTCACCTCCTAGATCCTCTCTCCTCTGTAGATCAGCAATCGCAGTCTCGACCCCCTCCACTCTCCGAAAGATATCGCCCACTTCCTCGCGATTCCAACGACGAAGCCGCCGTTTGGTAATCTCAAGTTTGCGGGAGACCCGTTGCATCGCATTTCCCCGTACCGGGACACGCCATGCATCGCGAACGATGTCCCAAGACTGAGGGTACGATAGCCAAATCTTCTCGAAGCGGAAGGGACTATGATGACCAGGTCCCGATGAAGTGGAAATCAGCAGAGGGCAGTGGTCAGATGCAATCCGGGGTAAGTGACTAACACAGCAGGTAGGGAACCGGAGGATCCAATCTGGGGTCGCAAAGGCCCTATCTAATCGCTCCCAAACCCTAGCACTACCGGATTGATTGTTACACCAGGTAAACCGCGGTCCCGAAAAACCTAGGTCCACCAGACCGTTCCGCATTACGAAGTCGCGAAACTCCCTCCTATCCACTCTATCCGTGAACTCCGCACCTCCCCTCTTATCACCCGCACTCTGGATACAATTGAAGTCACCAACTAACACCGTCGGGATACCCTGGGCAGTCAGGTTGGCGATCTCTTGCCAAAGAGCTCTCCTAACCCTGTAGTCCGTGCTCGCGTACACACCGCACAACACCCACGGGTCAGTATCAGGTTCCGATACAACCATGACTACCTGTTGAGGGCAGTAGTGGAAGACATCAATCGTCGCCACCCCTCGCCTCCACAGGACCAAAAGGCCACCAGACAGCCCCTGGGACTCAACTGCATAGGTCTCCCAGTCCCTTTCCAGGCGCCGCCTCAATCGAACCAGTCCATCGCCCGATAATCGCGTCTCGCAAAGAAAACAGATCTCTGGACAATGGACCTGCACTAGCCGCTTAAAGGAAGACATGAAGGCCGGCTTGGCCGCCCCCCTACAATTTCAGGCTAGAACCTTCATGGATCACAGTCCGCAGGGTCGACCTCAGGCTCATCCTCCCCCTGGGTCGTGGGAGCTATGTCAAGCTGGCGACCTAGGTCGCCCTGCTGCTCTACCACACCAGATGCATCGCCAGATGCATCGCGCATGACCGCCGCCCTAATGAGTCGCACGACAGCTGGGTGGTCCCCCTCTGCCATAGCTATACCCATGGAATCATGGCCCCCGTCACCACTGTAAGAGGGCCCCTCACAGGGTGCCCCTCCGGGCGGCACCCCAACCACACCCTCTCGTGGCGTCAGTGGCTCGGTCGGACTCTCCTCCAAATGCAGTCCAAGATGAGCCCTGGACTCGCATCCCTCAGGAGCAGCCTCCAGCCGCTCACCCAAGGCTGGGGTCGGAGAGCCAAACCGATAGACCCCATCTGGGCCTCTCCCAAGGCCCTCCAGTGTATCCCAGGGGGCCCGCACGAGGGGGGTCTGACCAACAGTCAGAGGGGTCCCCTGCACTGAGGCCAATCCCCCACCCGGGGACCTATACTGAAACGGGCCTACTAGCATCCCGGGGTCCTCTGTCGAATCTCCCTGGAACTGCAGGTCCCGCTCATCCTGGGTGCCCATGCATGCAGCTAACTGAGCTTGTGGGCCCCCCCAAGCTGGGCTTGAGTAGCCCCCCCAGGCTGGACCCGCGGACCCTGTCCCTGTAGCAGGGCCCGCTGTCCATGAGTAGCCCCCCCCCCGCGGTCCACGCTGGGCCCGCGTGGTGAACGAACCCGGATGGGCCCGTGCACTCCGCGCGCCCCGGTAGGCCCGGCCTGCCCGCGCGCCCCGAGCACGCAGAACTCGCGGCTCGCAGACGGCACGCGGCGCGCCGACAGCACGCGGCGCGCCAACGGCGCAGCCCCCGCTCCCGTCGCGCGGCACGTCTTGGGCCCCGCCCGCTGTCCCACGCGAAGCACGCCGGGCCCTGAAGGCCCTGGCCCGCTGGGTCGACCTAGGCAAGGCCGACTGGGCCCGCGCTCCTGGGCCCTGTGGATGCCCGAGGCCCACCGGGGCCCTAGCCCGCTTGTTACCGCGAGGCCGGCTGCACGGTTCACTGGGACCCGGGTCAGACCACCTGTGATCCGGGCTCCTCCTCTCCAGTGCGCGACCAGAACTCGGCTCCGGGTCTACCTCGTCAAGGTCATCGACGGTGTCAACCCATAGCGGGACAGTGGCTGCCGGGTAAGCCCCACCCCCCCCACCAGCCGGTGACCGTCGCCGGGCCACTTTCGACGGCTTTTGCCAGCCGTCGGTGTCCGACGGGGACACCGGTTGGGTGAAGAGGGCAACCGGCGATGTCGGCCTGGCTAAGGATGGCTCAGGAACTGAACCAGACGCGGCCCTCACCGATTGGGCCGGGGACACCGGTAGGGTCAGGAGGGCAACCGGCGATGTCGGCCTGGCTAAGGGTGGCTCAGGTCCAGGGCCAGGCGCGGCCCTCACCGGTCGAGCTGCCGGGGGTGGGAGTGGCGGCCGAGACGGGGCGGACTCGGGTCCAGGTTCGGGCTCCCTCGGCCGTGGTGGTCGCGACTCTCGCGGCAGAGGTCTCTGCCGTGTCGCCACCATCCAAGGGCCAAAAATCGGCCCTTGGGTCTCCATCCCCGCTGCAGGAGCCGACGGAACAGAGCCACCCCCAGGGTCCCCCTCCCCTGGCGGCCCGCCCTCCGCCGATTGAGTAAACACCGGAAAACTGCACGCTGCCTCCAGGTGACCCATCCGCCCACACAGGGGGCAGAGAATGGGGACGTTCTCGAAGACGAAGGGCTGCCACCGCACCTTCGTCTTCCCCTGGATCAAAATCCCAGGTCTAAGGGGCGCGGTGGCATCGACCACCACCTTCACCCGAGCGAAACCCATCGCCCGTCGCTGCTCGGTGACCCCGTCCACAGCGATCGGCCGGCCTGCCCTAGACGCGATCTCCAAGATGGTTGACGGCGACCAATACTCCGGCGGCAGGCGGGGGAGTCGAAGCCACATCGTTACCGAAGTAACGGCCTCCTCCCCTGGCTCAAAATCAGGGACCCAAGGAGCCATGGCGAGGAGCTGCCCCGCCACCACCCAGGGTCCCTCATTTAAGGCCCCGTCCCGGTCCGCCGTCGACCGGAAACGCAGAGCCAGGTAGCCGTCCGTTAGAGGGACGGCCACCACCTCCTTAAGGTTAGCCCGGGTAGCCACGTCCTTGGCTACCCATTCGGCCGGAACACGGCGGCCAAGGCTACGCACCATGACCGCCCGCCCGTCCCACTCTTGCCGAGCCGCCGCGATGGGTTCCTCCGGAAGTGTGACGACTTCCGGGAAGCGGCGGCTCAGCCGCTCCACCTCCGCGGCCGAGGGCCAGTGAGTCACCCACGGCCCCGGCCTCGACCAGGCACCGGAGTGCTCCCCCCGACCGCCGCTCTGTTTTCCAGAAGAAGATTTAGACTTACCGTTTCCTCTCGCCGTTCCTTCCTCCTTCTCCCCCGCCGGCTGCTTCCCCTTCCGGTCCATGTAGTGGAGCCCTGTGGAGATGGAGCACCTGCAAGACAGAATGTTAGATGAAGGCGAGAGCTCCCGATTCGTCAGAAAGCCCACGGGATCCCTGCCGTTGTGCCCCTCCAGGAACCAGGCGGCACGACGCGTTGCAGGTGAGCCTCGTATCCTTGACCAGCGGCGACCTCACCAGGCACTTCGCCGGTGGAAGATGACCGTTAGACCACCTCCGAGAAGATTCCTCTCTCCAGGGTTTCCTTTCCCCAGAGTTTCTCTCTCAATTTTCACTAATAAAAATTAAACCTTTTCATGTCCCATATATTTTTTTATAAAATATAAAAATCTTATTGCTATATAGAATCTAATTTTTTATTTTTTTAAAATTTCAACTGGATTTGAGATATTTCTTGACCGGATCTTTCCCTCTCCTCTTCCACCAAACGAGCCATGAACTCGCCAGCTAACGCCGACTTCGCAAAACGAAACACAGAACAACGTGAGCCGTGGATTTTTTTCGTAATTATAATAATGCATGTAAATCGAAATCGGCAAGCGAAAATTGCAACTTTAATGAAGGGGTTGAAAAAGAAATATAAAGTCGGCAATGCGATTGCCGACGTTACGTGTTATAAAATGCAAAGCTTCGTCTCCCTATGTCCACCAGTCATCGTCTCTGTCATCTCTTTCTTGCTCCTCACTCTTCTCCAATGGCTTCAGCTATGATGGAGGACAGTTTCGAAGACGATCAGCTGGCCTCAATGACCACCGACGACATCATCAGGGCCTCTCGCCTCCTCGACAATGAGATCCGGATCCTCAAGGTAAAACCCTAATCAAGATCCCATCCTTTTCCCCAAACAATCTAGGGTTTCTTGTCCCCTTCTATCCTCCTCTTTCCCATCTCTTGACACGCTCTTTCTGCGAGAAATTAGAATTTTTGTTGTTCTTGATTTTTCCAATCCTGTGATCTGCGGCAGGATGAGTTACAGCGGACGAATCTCGAGTTGGAATCCTTCAAGGAAAAGATAAAGGAGAACCAGGAAAAGATAAAACTTAACAAGCAGCTCCCTTATCTCGTTGGTAACATCGTCGAGGTTTCTGCTCCCTGCGTTCCCTTCGTCTCCAAGCCTTTAATTCCCCTTTTCATTCTTTCTTTACTTTTGTTTGATTTTTTTTTTTTGTTTTTTGTTTTTTTTTTTTTTTTTTTTGGGGGGGGGGGGGGGGGGGGGTTGTACAATTTATCTGAAGGATAACAATGTATTAAACCCTGAAACTCTAGCACAAGAAAGGAAAAGAAAAAGAAGTATGGATTTTCACTGTCTTCTTGACTCGTAGCCCTCTTCATTGGCATTATATGATGAACTTTTGGATGATCCTGTCATAAATTTCATAATTAGATTCAAATATATTTCACCTAGATAATCAGGGCTTCCATTTATATGTTATTAGTGGTTTGAAGGATGGAAACAGTTTAATCTCGTTATTTTACGACATTAACTTTTGCACTTCATTCGCCTTAATGTTAATCATATCATTTGTTTCTTTTTTTAACTGACCTTCGTGGTATCTTTAGATTTTGGAGATGAATCCAGAAGATGAGGCTGAGGAAGATGGTGCAAATGTTGATCTAGACTCACAAAGAAAGGGAAAATGTGTTGTTCTAAAAACTTCTACACGACAAGTAAGCTAGAAGCCCTCATTTATCCATATTTTACTTATTTTTCCCTTGATGGAGCGTAAGTTCTGCTTCATCTTGCCTCCTAAATGTAGACTTGAATGTTGAAATATTGAATGGTCTTGGCTGAACCTATTCAAAGTTAGCTTACTTTGGCAATGCGATGATGGAACCTATCCAAAAAGAATATATATATATAACCTTGATGAGGGAACTCTTATCCTCATCTTTTTTGATTTTTCATTATATAATTATGATAATGTGCGCACTTATGTGTTATGCTATCCAGTTTTATTCTCCTGCTCCTATGTGGAGTTATTGATGTTTAGACTTGTTGGGGGAAAAATGGATCGTCCCGAAACACGTGAATGCATCGCCATCACGTGACTGGGGGCGCCCGACCCCGAAGCGCCCGACCTCGAGGCGCCCGATCTCGACATCCCTGATTTCAAAACGCTAAGACGACCTCAGAAGGTTGACCTTGCCGTTCACATGTTGCGGCCATGCCCTGCGACAACCTCGCCGCACCATGCTCCGCTCGCCAGCCATGCCACGACATATCAACCAGGGACTATGCCCTGGGCGGCTGTCAGCAATTAATGCGCATGGCCTCCGCAGATCTCCGGCTTACTCAACAATTAATGCGCATGGCCTCCGCAGATCTCCGGCTTACTCAACAATTAATGTACACGGCCTCCATGGATCTCCGACCTACTCAAAATCTTAAGCCCTTCACGACAGCTAGTTGACTCACTCGACTACGCCCAGTCACCCACTGCAACTCATTGGCTCCAGTCCAGCCCTCCACGGCAGCGCATTAATTCACACGATCGTGCTCAATCATTACGGTAACTCATTTAATTCGCCCCGTCACATCACAGGTAACCCTGTACCCCCCTATAAAAGGAAAATCTCTCCCTCTAAAAGGGGGACCGGAGGCTGAGAATTTTAGAAAATATTCTCTCTCCCTCTTCACAATAGCCCCCTCTGACTTAACCATCGGAGGGCCGGCGGTGGAAACCCCGGCCACCGGCTTCTTGCAGGATCCCTGAAGGACGCCGCCCGTCGACGCACCACCAGTCGGAACTCCTCCTTCTCAGCCTATGGTCGCCTCCGGGTTCAATTTCCAGCAACAGTTGGCGCTAGAGGAAGGGCCCGAGTTGTGGCCATGAAGCTAAGAAGCAAAGGAGCCTCCAACGCCTCCCGGCGTTCCACACCAAGCCCTGGACACTCTGTCCAGATCTCACCACCAAGACCTCCAGCGGACCTAGTCCCCCAAGTCCAACCGGAGCAATTCAATGTTTTGGTACAGCAAGTTCAGGCTTTGGCCACAGCAGTCCAAGGCTTGCAGCGTATGGAGGCTCTCCCTATGCCGCCTCCGTAGGTTCAGGCCCAACCGGTTCTCCCTCCAGACGGATCAATGGCCAACAATGGAGAACGACGCTGCTATCAAGGCTCAACCCGAGCGTCTCTCCGGAGAGAACCGCTAGGGAGGAGCTTAGACAAAAGGCCACAGCCTTCGGAGGCGGAATCAGCTCCAGGCGAACCAGCGCCAGAGCAGACCACCGTGGCAGTTCCCCAAGGTGGGGAACTCGACAAGAATGTCGAGAAGCTCGAGCGCCAGATTGAGGCGCTTCACAGCAGGAAGGCAAGGCGCGAGGGTGACTTTGAGTTCACCACCAAGTCACCCTTCTCCTGCCAGATCGAGGATGAATCGGTCCCACCGAGGTTCAAAATGCCCCAAGTGGAGCCCTACAATGGGACTATCGACCCCCTCGACCACCTGGAGAGCTATCGGGCCCTCATGGCACTCCAAGGGTCCTCAGAGGCCGTGCTCTGCAAGGCCTTTACTGCGACACTCCGAGGAACGGCTCGGCTTTGGTTCTCCGGGCTGAAGCTGAGCACCGTATCCTCCTTTGAACAGCTCGGCAGGCAGTTCGCCACCAACTTTGCTGCCAGCCGACGTCAGCAGCGAACGTCAGACTCCCTTCTTGATATCAAGCAAACGGAGGGAGAGCCCCTCAAAGACTATCTCGACCGTTTCACCGCCGCAACCTGGGAGGTTCGCGAGCTCAACCAGTCGATAGCCATGTCAGCGCTAAAGACTGGAGCTTGGTCCTACAGGTTGCTCTTCTCTATTGAGAAGAATTTTTCCGCCGACTTCACTGAGATGTTGGCCCGAGCTCGGAAGTATGCGAAGGCCGAAGAGGCTATCGCCTCCAGGCGGGGTACGACTGAGCAGGCCTCAAAGAAGCAGAAGAGACGCCGCAAGGAGCGCAGCCGCCCGAAAAGCCGGTCTCCCCGCCGAGATAAGAACCTGCCTCGACTAAGGAGTCCACCTCGACAGCGGGCACAGCTTCGACCAAGGTCTCCGCCTCAACCGAGATCCCCACCTCGGCCATGGGTGCCCCCGGGAAAGTACGAGAATTACACTTTCCTCAATGCACCTCGGGCAGAGATCCTTATGGAGATAGAAGGCCGAAACTATCTTCGACCTCCACTCTCGATGCGGGAGACGGGCTCGGCGCAACCCCAAAAAATATTGCCGCTTCCACCGGGACTACGGCCACGACACGGAGGAATGCTTCCAGCTCCGAGATGAGATTGAGGCACTCATTCGTCGAGGAGTACTTAACCGGTTCATGCAGAACCGACGTGAAGAAAGAAAGCCGGTAGAGAATGCCACGCTGCCTGAAAATCCAAACAACAGGCCTATTGCCGGCACCATCAACACTATCGGGAGAGGCTCGGCCGAAGGAAGCTCGGCTGAAGAGCCAGCCGGGAGAGAAACCGCTCTGAAGCACCCACGTACTTCCGAAGCTATCTGTGGTCATCTCCATGATCATAAATAAATTTGATGTAAAGCGTGTCTGGTTAATAGTGGAAGCTCGGCGAATGTTTTGTATTATGATGCCTTCCAAAAAATAGGGATGACAGAAAGCCAGCTCTGGAGAATGAATGCTCCGCTGGTTGGATTCACCGGAGATTCGGTCCCGGTTGAGGATGAGATCAGCCTTCTTGTCACGGTCGAGCTCGCCCCTCGAGAAAGCACCGCGGGGATGGATTTCCTTGTGGTCCGCCTGCCCTCGGCCTGCAACGCCATTTTTGGACGACCAGGGCTTAACGCCCTCCGAGCTGTGGTCTCGACCTACCACCTACTTGTGTGGTTCCCCACCGACCGAGGAGTAGGCGAGGTTCGTGGGGATCAGTCAATAGCTAAGTAATGCTATATGGCGACTCACAAAACAAAGCAACCGGCTGAAGCACCAAGCCAAGCGAAACAATCAGCCAAGGCGCTAACCCGAACGTTAGATCAGACGCTGCCCATCGAAACCCTGGAAGTGCGGGACGCCCCTCGAAAAGAACGAGTAGAACCTGGTGAGCTTCTTACCCAAATTCCCTTAAAAGAAAACTGCCCAGATCTAACCGTGCAGGTCGGCTCCGACCTGAGCTCTCGCGAAAGAAACCACCTGATCAAGTTCCTCCGGTCCAATATGGACGTCTTCGCCTGGTCGCCCGTGGACATGCCGGGGATAGACCCCGACGTCATGGTTCACCGACTCCAGGTGAAACCGACCTGCAAACCTGTGAGGTAGAAGAAACAGAGCTCCACGTCGGAACGACAATGAGCAGCAGCCGAGAAAGTAGACAAACTTCTCGAGGCTAGCTTCATCCGGGAGGTCTTCTATCCAGATTGGCTCGCTAACGTAGTCCTCGTGAAGAAAGCTAACGGAAAGAGGCGCATGTGCGTGGACTACACCGACTTGAATAAGGCCTGCCCAAAGGACAGCTTTCCTCTTCTAGCATTGACTAGCTCGTGGACTTCACCTCGGGACATCAGTTGTTGACCTTCATGGACGCCTTCTCAGGATATAATCAAATCTGAATGGCACCAGAAGATGAGGAGAAGACAGCCTTCATCACAGACAAGGGCCTTTATTGCTACAAAGTGATGCCGTTCGGATTGAAGAATGCCGGAGCAACATATCAAAGACTGGTCAGCCAGATCTGTGGACGACATGCTGGTGAAGAGTCGAACAGCAGAGCACCATGTAACTGACCTCAATGAGGCATTTTCCACCCTTAGGAAGTACCAAATGAAGCTCAACCCTGCCAAGTGTGCATTCGGGGTCACCTCGGACAAATTTCTCGGCTTCATAGTAACCCAGCGTGGAATCGAAGCAAACCCTGAGAAGATCCAAGCGCTACAAGAAATGGTGCCACCAAAGACGGTCAAGGAGGTACAACGGCTCATTAGCCGGGTCGCAGCTCTGGGAAGATTTGTTTCCAGGTCGGCCGAGCGGTGCCTCCCATTCTTCAAAATCCTCAAGCGGCCGAAAAACTCACTATGGTCGGAGGAATGTCAGCAAGATTTTGAAGAGCTCAGGCGCCTTCTTGCTTCTCCTTCATTACTCACAAAACCCTAGCAGGGCGAGCTCCTCTATTTGTACCTGGCCGTCTCCCCGGTCGCGGTAATCTTGGTTCTTGTCCGAGAAGAGAATAAGCTTCAGAGACCAGTGTATTATACCAGCCGAGTCCTAAGGGATGCTGAGACTCGATATTCCAAGCTGGAGAAAACAATCTTTGCCCTGGTCATCTCGGCTCGAAGGCTCCGACCTTACTTCCAGGCCCATATTGTGGCCATACTGACTGACCAGCCTATGAAGCAAATTCTACAACGGTCGGATCGCGCCGGAAGGATTACGAAGTGGGCAGTTGAGCTCGGGGAGTTTGATCTTGAATACCGTCTGAGGCCGGCGATCAAAGCCCAAACGCTTGCTGATTTTATTGTGGAGTGCACTTTGCCGGACGATCCCGAGCTTGCACTCGCGTCAGCGGAGGAGACCCCGATGCAACCATGGGTTCTACATTTGGATGGCTCCTCAACCTCGGGGGGTAGCGGAGCAGGCCTCATTCTCACTAGCCCAGATGGGGAAGTCGCGGAGCAGGCTCTACGCTTCGAGTTCCCTGCCTCGAACAATGAAACAGAGTACGAGGCACTCATTGCCGGGCTTAAATTGGCAAAGGAGCTGAAAGTGGAGGACTTGAAGGTCTTCAGTGACTCCCAACTGGTCGTGAGCAAGATTTTTGGGAGAATTTGAAGCAAGAGAGCCATCAATGCAGATATATCTCCAAAAGGTGCAAGACCTCACATCCATCTTGGGCTCCTTCAACATCTAGCACATTCCTAGAACAGAGAACCTAAGGGCAGACCAATGTCAAAGCTGGCGACTTTCCGCATGAGCGAGCTCTTTAAGATAACAGTACTCGAATACCTCCAAACGCCCAGCACAAAGGAGCCCGAGCCAACCCTCTGCATCGAGACCAAGCCGAGCTGGATGGACGAGCTTATCAGCTATATGCAGAACGAAATCCTCCCCGATGACGAGCTCGAAGCTCGCCAAATTAGGCGTTGAGCTTCCAAATACATCTTATATCAAGGCAAGCTCTACCGCAGGTCGTTCACCTCTCCCCTCCTCAGATGCCTCCGCTCGTCAGAGACGGACTATGCTATGCGAGAGGTTCATGAAGGGATATGCGGGAACTACTTGGGAGGCCGAGCACTGGCCCACAAAATCCTGCGCCAAGGATACTACTGGCCCACACTTCAAAAGGACGCATCGGACTTCGTCCGAAGGTGCAATCGGTGCCAGCGGAATGCCAACATTCAGCGCCGGCCCTCGGCCCCGCTGACCTCGATAAGTGCCCCTTGGCCATTCGCCCAATGGGGGATTGACATCCTGGGATCATTTTTTCTGGCCACCGGAAAGAGAAAATTTCTAGTTGTCTCCATCGACTACTTTACCAAATGGGTCGAAATCGAACCAGTGGTCCAGATCTTCGAGCTGAAGATGCGGGACTTTGTCTGGAAGTCAATAATCTGCAGATTTGGACTCCCTCCGCATCCTTATATCTGACACTTCGGTCGTCCATCCACAGGCGAATAGAGAAACCGAGGTGACAAACTGCACCATCCTTTAGGGGCTCAAGGTTAGGCTCGACCGATCCAAAGGGCAATGGGTCGAAGACCTCTACAATGTTCTCTGGGCTTACAGGACTACATTTCGACTTTCCACTGGCGATACCCCCTTCAACCTAGCGTACGGAACGAAAGCTGTCATCCCCCTAAAAGTCGGACTCCCCTCACCAAGAGTAGAGCACTACAACGCAGCCTCCAACTCCTCTCAGCTCAGGGGCAACTTGGACCTCGTTGAGGAGACAAGGGAGGTCGTCCGAGTCCGCATGGCGAGGTATTAACAGAAAGCGACACAGTACTACAACTCCAGGGTAAAGGCCAAGCTTTTCAAGGTGGGAGATCTCGTCCTCAGGAGAGCTGGAGCTTCTCAGCCTACCGAGCAGGAGAAGCTCGCCTCGAACTGGAAAGGGTCATATCGGATTGCTCGAGTCCAGCGGCCCGGAGCGTACAAGTTGGAGTCTCTCGAAGGGACCCTCATTCCACGAAGTTGGAATTCCGGAAATCTTCGGATGTATTATCAGTAGAGCTGCCAGGGGTCCTCGACGATTGGAAACACAACTCTCGTTCCCTTCTTATGTTGATTTATTTGCAGCTCTCCTTTAATTATTCCACTCTTCCTGATATTGGGACGCTTGTGAACTTCAGGATACCCGACCAAGCTCAGATGTCCGACCAAGCTCGGATGGCCGACCAAGTTCGAGTGTCCGACTAAGTTCGGATGCCCCAGCCAAGTTTGGGATACCTCGCTACGTTGACGCCGAGCTCAGTCTCGATCTCCATCAAAGCCCCCGACCAAGATCGGGATGCTCCACTGAGTCGACAGTGAGCCCAAGCTCCCTCGACCTCGGGAAGCGTCGCGGGGTCGACAGCGAGCCCAAGCTCCCTCGGCCTCGTGCACGATCCTTTGACTAAGGTCGGGATGCCCCGCTGAGTCGACAGTGAGCCCAAGCTCCCTCGACCTCGGAAAGCGTAGCAGGGTCGACAGCGAGCCTAAGCTCCCTCGGCCTCGTGCACGATCCTCCGACTAAGGTCGGGATGCCCCGCTGAGTCGACAGCGAGCCCAAGCTCCCTCGACCTCGGAAAGCGTAGCGGGTCGACTGCGAGCCAAAGCTCCCTCGGCCTTGTGCACGATCCTCCGACTAAGGTCGGGATGCCCTGCTGAGTCGACAGCGAGCCCAAGCTCCCTCGACTTCGGGAAGCATAGCGGGGTCGACAGCGAGCCCAAGCTTTCTCGGCCTCGTGCACAATCCCCCGACTAAGGTCGGGATGCCCCGCTGAGTCGACAGTGAGCCCAAGCTTCCTCGATCTCGGGAAGCGTTGCGGGGTCGACAGCGAGCTCAAGCTCCCTCGGCCTCGTGCACGATCCTCCGACTAAGGTTGGGTTGCCCCGTTGAGTCGACAGCGAGCCCAAGCTCCCTTGACCTCGGGAAGCGTAGCGGGGTCGACAGCGAGCCCAAGCTCCCTCGGCCTCGTGCATGATCCCCCGACTAAGGTCGGGATGTCCCGTTGAGTCGACAGCGAGCCCAAACTCCCTCGACCTCGGAAAGCACCGCCGGACAACATCAAGTCGACAGCGGGCCAAGCCTCCCTCGACCTCGCGTAATCTTTCGACCAAGCTCGGGAAGCTCCTTACCACCAATCTCCAGCTCGATCTTCACCTACTCCATACTCCTCCGGACGAAGGCTCGGCCAAGTCCGAACATCGACTTAAGCCGAGACGGCCTGCAACGACGACCTCGAGCTCTGCCCAATGATGCCCTGGCCGAGCTCGGAAATGCCGAGTCATTGGCCATGAGCTCGAGTTCTACCTGATGACGCTTCGGCCGAGTTCGAAATCAAAGAGCATGAAAGCTCCGACGATAGCCCAGCCTCGGCCTATGTTGTCATTGAGCCCGAGCTTGAAGCTTCAACAAGCTTCTTCTGGAAGCCGAGCCCAAGGATTTGGCGAAATTTTTCCAGAGGATAGGCCTAAAGGCGTAGCAGGACTTCTTCGAAGCCCGAGCACAAGGACTTAGCATAATTCCTCCAGAAGCGGAGTTTGAATACTTAGCGAATTCTACCGAATTCTACCAGAGCCAGGTCTAAAGAATTAGTCGAGCTCGAAGACTTGGTGAAATGCGCCAGACAGGAATCCAACTCAAGTAGCGAAAATAAAAGTTTATCAACTATGCAAATAGAAGCAAGCACAAATACTCGCAGAATCTGAAAAGAGGATATTTCATTGATAAAAGCTCGAGGGCTGAGTACAAAACTTGACCTTGAGGTTGACTCACCTGGCCGGATAATGGCCGTAGAGGTCGACCTCGTTTACAAAAGAACAAGCAAAAGGAAAGGAAAAAGGAGGCTAAGTCCTAAAGGGCAACGGCTGCTTCAGTATCGACCTCGGGGTCGTCCACAACGATCACTTGGGGGTCCTCGGCAGAAGCTATCTCGGGACCTTCCCCAACGGCCTCGGACTGGGCTTCACCAGTGGCCTCAGGAGCACCCCCGGTGGCTTCCCCGGAGGGAATCTCCCGCGCCGCCTGCTTGGCCGCATCAGCCTCGGCCTTGACAGCCTCCCGATCGGCCTCGAGAATTGCAGGAACGTCGCAGGTCCCATCGTCGAGGCTTCCGAGCTCGCTCTTTACGCCGACTCCCATTCTTGGCCGAATACCCTTGAGGTCGAGCTGGGGGCAAAACCGCTGCATTTGCCTCCGAAAGTTCTTGAAGCCGCGGAGGAATCCGTCCACGGCCTTCTCCTCCATCAGATCGCGGAACTCTTCTGACTCCTTGAAGAGTACCACTGCATCTCGGGCCTGTTCCAGCGCCCTTTTCTCTCGAGCTTCGAGCTGCTCGACCTTCAGGCGGAGAAGCCCCCCTCATACTTGTAGCCGGCGGCCTCGGAGCGGGCCTCGGCTAGACGCGCCTCGAAGGCGCACAACTTCGACCTCGCCAAAGCGTGCGAGGCCTTCTCCTCTTTGAGCTGGTCTACCGCCGATCGTCGCTCGGCTTCGGCGGCCTCCATCCGCGCGATGGCCTCCCACCGCGTGGCCTCAGAGTCGGCAAGCTTCTTCTCGGCCCCCTCCAACTGCCTTTGGCTCCTCCGAGCCTCACTCTGGCACTCCGACGCGATGAGCACCAACATGTCGAGCTGATGAAGGTGCTGTAAAAAAAAAAGAAGAGGAGAAAGAAAGAAAACGAAAGTTGGTAAAGGTCAAGGAGATGTCAACGATCAAGTCAAAAAAGCAAAAGCGAGGAGACGACTTACTCGGACGGCAGTGCAGTAGGTTTGATCGACGAGGCTCCCGGGATCGATGGCCTCGAACTCGGCCCAATTAGCTGGGAGCAATGCGCGGCGAAATACCTCGCGCGTGACATTGCTGTCATGGAGGACCGAATCGCCCTCACGGATCGGAGACTCCAGGTCGTCAGACCCCCTCTCAGAGTGATCTCCGACCCCGGACGAGCTTGGGACGTTGGCCCCCGACGAGCTTGGCCTGCCCGGGCTCGGAACAACAGGACGAGATGCGCTCGGGACCCCAGGGCGCCTGCTCGGCTCGGGGCCCGAGCGCCACAGGCGGACAACTTGCCGACCCGGCTGCTGAGAAATGGGGATGGGCAGGCTGGAGGCGCCGAATCCCTTGCCCTCCTAGAACCCAAGCTCGCGTAAAACTCAGCAGCTGGAGTCTCCTCCCGGACGGATCCGGAAGTTCCGACCCCAGGGCCCCTTGTCTCGGTAGAAGCAGAAGTCGAGGCTGATCTGGGCTTCTTCCTCGGCTCGGGATGAGCCCCACCGGCCTCGGCCACCCTCCTTTTGAGCCGAGTGAAGAGGGCCGTGTTGCTGGTCACCATGTTAGCAACGTCTGAAGAGAAATTTTTTTTCCAAGTGTCAGATCGGCACTAAAAAAGAGGGAAAGAAACAAATAAGACAAAAGACAGCAAAACGAAGGAGCAGTGCGACTGCTCTTACCCTTGGGGCGCGCCGAGCTCAAGCCGACGTTCACAAAGGCCTCCTCGCTTAGGAGGTCGGTCAGAAGGATATTTCCTTTGAAGCCATGCAGAGCGTCGAGAACCCTCTGCTCGTCCGCCGAAAGCTGGGGGAGATTATTGAGGGCTTTTAGCCGGGGCTGCCCCCATCTTGGGTCAAATCCCCACGAAAACTCGGAGGAAAGAAAGAAAAATTTTTTCTTCCACTCATGAATGGAGGAAGGGGCACCTCGGAAGAGTGGTCTACCGCCCCGAAAGGCGAGGTAGAGCCACTCTCCATCTGCCGGGTTAGACTTCAACATGAAGCACCAGCGGAAGACGTTCACCGAGGTCGGTATCCCATGCGCAAGGCAAAGGGATAGGAACCCGATGATGGTCCTCCACGAGTTCGGAGTGAGTTGTGCTGGGACGAGCTGGTATGCCACCAGTAATTCGTTCACAAACTCGTGTAGGGGGAACCTAACGCCGGCCCAGAGTGTCTCAATGTACACCCCGATCCAATCTGGAGGTCTCATTACCCGATCCTCCGATCCCGCAAGCTCGAGACGAAACCCGAGCCAGAGGAAATATCGGGAGCGGACCAGCTCCAGTTGCTCCTCGGTCCGGCTAGACCCGACCTCACCTGTACCGCGACCCATTCCAGAAAGAAAGACGAGGAAGAAAACAAAGGATGAAGGAGGAAGAAAAAAGAAGAAGAAGAAAAATCCCCCGAGCCAATGTGAGAAAGTGACCTACTGTGGAGTCGCCGAAAACCGCCTCAGGGCGCCGCCGGGAAAACTCAGTCGTGACTGGGAAAGGAAGAAAGGAGACAAAGGAAGAAGAGGAGAGCAGCAACTGTGGCGGCCAAATAAGAACTTTCTAGGGCTAAGTCAGGGGGTTTATATAGATCTTCCCAACGGCCCAGATCAGCAAGACCGGATCCCGCCTTCCGTCTAGATCGCGACACGCGTCTGCTCCGAAAATCGAAGCGACGTACCAACCTGGATCGGCACCTCAAAAGCGGAATCGAGGCGGCGTCCCGTCGGATCTTGCAACCTCATCATGAGCCCACGACGTGAAGCAACCTCGAAAAGCGAAAGGACGTCGCCCCGTCTTCTCTCATTAAAGATGCCCCGAAGCATGCGAAACGACGGAATAATTTAAAGCTACCTAGCCCCCACTAGTGCAATAAAGGCAACTATTTTCCTCGCCCGAGCTCGTAAGCGGCTCGAACTCGGAAGTCGGGGGGTAGTGTTGGGGAAAAAATGGATCGTCCCGAAACACGTGAACGCATCGCCAGCACGTGACTGGGGGCACCCGACCCCGAGACGCCCGACCTGGAGGCGCCCGATCTCGACATTCCCGACTTCAAAACGCCGAGCTGACCTCCGAAGGCTGACTTTATCGTTCACATGCTGCGGCCACGCCCTGCGACAACCTCGCCGCACCATGCTCCGCTCGCCAGCCATGCCATGACATATCAACCAGGGACCATGCTTTGGGCGACTGTCAGCAATTAATGCGCATGGCCTCCGCAGATCTCCGGCTTACTTAACAATTAATGCGCATGGCCTCTGCAGATCTCCGGCTTACTCAACAATTAATGTACACGGCCTCTACGGATCTCCGACCTACTCAAAATCTTAAGCCCTCCACGACAGCCAGTTGACTCACTCAACTACGCCCAGTCACCCACTGCAACTCATTGGCTCCAGTCCAGCCCTCCACGGCAGTGCATTAATTCACACGATCGTGCTCAATCATGACGGTAACTCATTTAATTCGCCCCGTCACATCATAGGTAATCCTGTACCCCTCTATAAAAGGAAAACCTCTTTACTAAACGGGGGATCGGGGACTCTGAGAATTTCAGAAATTATTCTCTCCCTCTTCACAATAGCCCCCTCTGACTTAAGCATCGGAGGGCCAGCGCCGGAAACCCCGGCTACCGGCTTCTTGCAGGATCCCCGGAGGACGCCGCCCGTCGACGCACCACCAGCCGGAACTCCTCCTTCTCAGCCCGTGGTCGCCCCCGGGTCCAATTTCCAGCAACAAGACTTTTAAAGTTTCTCTTTATTTTACTAATTGAAAGTCAGTCGTCAGATTGCCACCTTGTTTATATTTTGAAGGACATGATTTTTGGACTTGGCATGACCTTGGATTCTGATGCTTTCTATCAACTGAAAAACCATTGGTCCATCTGATGGAATTAGGTGATTAAGTATTGGTGACAACTTCTTTATGTGATTTCAGACCATCTTCCTTCCTGTTGTTGGGTTAGTCGACCCTGATAAACTTAAACCTGGAGATTTGGTTGGGGTTAACAAGGACAGCTACCTAATCTTGGACACCCTTCCTTCGGAATATGACTCACGAATAAAGGCAATGGAGGTTGATGAAAAGCCAGCTGATGATTACAATGATATTGGTGGCCTTGAGAAGCAGGTAACCCCTACTTCCACAACGTAGGTATGAGCTTTTTTGTGTTTGTAATGAAATTCCACTGCTAAAGAGCCAATTGCCATTCTAACTTTCAGATTCAATCTTAGTTATTTTTATTTCTATAGATATTGCAGTCTTGCGTGAGTCCTCCCTAAGGTTATTACCTAAGAAATGCTTACTCTTATTTCCTTATTGTATCTGCTACTAAATGCTTCTATTGGTGTCTATGAATCCAAGAACTTGTTGAAGCCATTGTGCTGCCAATGACACACAAAGACCGGTTTCAGAAATTAGGGATTCATCCACCTAAAGGAGTGCTTTTGTATGGACCACCTGGAACTGGGAAGACACTGATGGATCGTCCATGTGCAGCACAGACAAATGCTACTTTTCTGAAGCTAGCAGGACCCCAACTCGTTCAGGTTATTATTCAAAGCAAAAAATGCATGCTTGTGTTCTCATTCAGTTGTTTCTTCACCATTCATTTATGCTTATAAATCCACTTCCTCTACATATTTTGCGCTGAAGAAATTGTCCAAGAGCTTGACCAGTTCCTTCCACTTTAAAGTCATAGCAACCATGCATTTCTTGAAGTTGTTTCTAATGCAATGCCATATCCTAGTTGATTGATCTCACTTGATTGTTAAATGACAAATATGGATGAAATGTGATTTTCTTTGCTAGTTCTTATTTGGAAATAAATTGTTTCCTCAATTTCTCATTGTGCATCATTTACATCATTTTCTTTATGTGCCACCATCGCTCTATCTGCATCTTACTAATCCTTTTTCTGTGGTTTGTTACACTTTGAGATAGATTAAACCACCACTTGACCTCCCAGATGCACCCTTTTCTTGAAATATGAAATGATATAGTTGTATCGCATTTAATACCAAGTTTGGTTGCCAATTCAACTTTCAATGGAAAAGTCTATTTATCTCAGTTTGACTGATCTGTTTTATACATGATGATTTTTTAAGAACAGATTTGACACATATTTACTTACATGAATGGAATTTTTCCATTTTCATGAGCTTGTTACTGAAGAAAGCATACGCAGACTACCTCCTAAACCACACCATGCATGTTTATAATTGTTTTGCAGGATGTTTGAATAACAGATTATATAACGAATTTCTTATGCTGTAAAATGGGCTAGAGCTAAAAATTTCAAGAAAGACAATATCTACAACACAAGTGAACTGAAGCTGGAGTTGTTTTAATAGGAAGAAAGTATGGCAGCTTTGCCTAGGAGGAGTCGAGAGCGATAGTTGTATGTGTTGATAATCAATTTGTACAATGATTTCTTATTAGTTTCATTTTTTTAAACATTAATATGTGACTATTTTTTTTCTAAAATATAGGATAGGGCTACATTCCTTATTGCAGAGCGTGTCAGGAAGTAATCATTGTCTGGCAAGACCAGTCATGTCGAAGTTTAGGTGTTCGTCGAATTGATAGAATCGGAGCATTATGGTTGAGTGAGGGGTTATGACATTGGAGTTACCCCCACTCAGTTGTTTACAGTGAGCAGATATATTTGAGATGCCCGACATAGGTTTGTAGTTTGAAGGCAGCGATGGAAGAGATGAGGCAGAGCCATCTGACAGAGATGGAGGAGATGAGGCAGAGCCATCAAATAGAGATACAATCTTTGAGGGCTCAGCTTGACCAGATTACATCTTTGTTGCATAGGTTTATCCCTCCTCAGATAAATAACTACATATATTTGAATATTTTACATAATTATTATGTATTTTTGTATAAGTTTAATAATTTTCATATTCTTAACTTCTAAAATTTTTATCTTTTTTTTGCAGGTTTCTGATGCTTCTAGTACTCAGAGACGATGATGATGATGCCATCTATCCCTGATAGCTCTTAGACTATTTATTTAGGTATTTTATATGTATATTTTGTATATTTTTCGAACCACATTATAAATGTAAATTGAGAATGTAAATATAATTATATTTGATAATATGAATATTTCGAAAGATCTGTTTGATCGTGACATGTGTTATTATATGACTTCTGTTGTGTATGTGTTTGGTGTATATATTTATATACAGAGTTTTATTTTTTTAAATAATTTTTTTAAAAAATTAACTATTACACGCTTTCGTTAAAGTATATTAGCTATGCTTATTTGCGTTGTTAATTAGAGACGTAAATATGCGTTGCTGATATAAGATGTTTCATCGCCCATGCTTTTAAAAAGCATCGGCATATTTTATAACTACCATGCGAACAAAATGCGTTGTTAAGTCGGTTTTCGACGGTAGCAAAGTTGATGCTTTTGCGATACTTTAGAAAACGTCGGAAATAAAACAACTGACGTTTTTCGTTTCAGTATATACATTAAAAAGCATCAACAATGTCTGATTTTCTTATAGTGGAAGATTTGTGCAGGCATATGTTTGGTCTTAAATCGGTTATTTGTCTAAGAGATATTGGATACTTATATAAAACTAAGGAATCCAAAAAATATTATCTATTAGCCTTTTTAGAAGAGATTACGAGTTGTTATAAATGGTATCAGAGTGAATCCGGCTCATTGTCTATGTGGATTAAAGGACATTGCAGCATAGGTTTATTGAGGCTGACTACGAGCCGACTATGGTGCTTGTGATTTGAATGGATTTGCATCTTTAGTCGGATAAGGATACCAGGGTTTAAATCCATTTAAAGAATAACACCAGATGGAAAACTGACAGTGCACGTCATCTACAACCCCATGAGTGGTCCTCAGTCCTAAATTAAAAGATTGGTTCAGCCAAGGTACGTAACTGATCTTGTTAGATTTTTGAGCTTTATCCAATTCTTGGCATGTGATAAATAGAAAGAGAAACTCATCCATAGTTTATTTTTTTCTGGCCAATATGCATGAGTTTAGTGCAAAGAGTTGGTTAAGACGTGGACTTGACTCGTATACATACGATCATTCCCCTATAGACCAAACCCCTTCTTCCTAGAAAAACTCGGCCAATGGGCCAAGACCAACCTATCACTAGGGATCTTTGGATAAGAAAGAACCCTCCGCCTAATGATGGGCTCAAGTTTAATATGGACAGATCTTCTTTAGTGTTGACAGGTTGACTGGTGCAGGAGTCGTTTGCAGGGATCATCCTCCGTTAGAAATGCTCTTTATTTTTTTGATGTATCCCGAGACCATACCATTAGAAATATGCACAATGAGATCCTCTATGGACCAGTTCAATCTATAAAAAACGAACTATGCGTATTTGTTCACGTCTTTGAGAGATGTTTCAGTACTTATCGTAGCTGATCGCCTGTCGTGGCCGACCCTCGGGCAAACTCTATCTTCTTTGTCATCGACCTTGGATCATCGCACCCGATGCAACTCATCCTAAGCATAGGAATTCTGTTGTGTTGTTCTCCCTCTTGAATTCCACTACATCCAAGCACTTCATCGCCCCCTTATTTCTTGGTCCAACCCCGACTGCCCGCGTCCATCCCGTGCTCCATCGGGCCCTTAATCTGCCACGTCCGGCCATACCATGGCAGTACCATCACTAGCTTTCTCTGGCGGCACACCCACTTCAAGGCACAGCTTGAGCCCATAGTTGGTGATCACATTCCTCAGCTGGTCGCAGAGCATTGCATAAACTTCGAAACAATGTGCTCCATGAACCGTAGTAGTTGAAGCACATCACATTGATCCAGTTGAACTCAATGGCAATAATCTCTGTTGGGTACAACCTCGGTATATAGCTGGGGAAGAAGAAGTGGGATACAAGGTAGACAACAGTTGTGAGGCGTGCAGGACTGGCCAATGGCTGTGGCATCCCGAATGGCAGCATCGTGCCTTACACGTGGGATTTGGATCCTTAAATAGGGAGTACTTGAGGATCCATGCGGGTGTGTATTTTGTCCCACAGTTATTTGGAGTATTTATATAGGATCAAGAAATCCAAATAATATATTCCAGTTAGTCATTTTGGGTGAGGTTTTAGATTACTACAAATAATATCAAAGTGTGGAACCGAACCATGTTGGATCCCGTTTTAATTAAACCCTGATCTCGTTTAATTAGAACCCACGTTTGACAAGTGTCCCTTGAATTTCGTAAATCCTGATCATCACAAGGGCATTAAGGTAATTGCACGGCAGTGAAAGGTTGCCTTGATGGGGGGTGACTCTTCACGTGTGTAACTAATCACGGCGTTTGGTCCCTGGAGAGGGCTATAAATAGCCTGTCAGACCCCTTCTCTAATACATGCATTAAGAGCTCTCTCTCCAGAAGATCTCTCGCTAATCCTTGGTCAGATCATCGGTGATCGAGGTTGCGCACGCATTCCAAAGTTTAATCCGGATGGATTTAGCGAATCAAGGTATGATTTATAATTCATTAAGTTAATCATTCCATCAATGGTATCAGAGCAGGTGGATTGGATTCCAAAATAAATCATATTCGTTTGATTCGCTGGACGGTAGTGCTTAGGACCCTGATGTTATTTACCCATATGAAATCTTTTCATTTAGGCGATGTGGGACTAAAACCTTCATCTCCTTCTTCCACCTTTGCTAAGAAAATAAGGAAGGGAGAGCCGCTGCCATGACCGACGCTGCAGCGGGTCTCGGTCGCGGCCCTCCCCGTCCAACTGGTGGCCAACAGGGCCACTGTCCAGCGGCCCGACTCCCCGGCTGCCGCTGCGACCCGCCCCCCGACGAGCCGGCAGCGGCTGCAACCCGCCGTGGCCGCCATGGCCACCGCGGGCGAAGAAGAAAAAAAAAAAAAAATTGGCCGCCATGGCCTGCGGCCCGCCGCTAAGCGGCCCCGGCCACTGCCAGCGGCGCCAGCCGTGCCACCCACGGCGCCCGCAGCACGGCCTCCGGCCGACGCCCCTGCGGCCTGCGACCGCGGGCTGCGGCCGCACCCCGCGGCCGAACCCCGCGGCCTCCGCGGCCGATCCCGGCCTCCGGCCCCACCTTGTGGCCGCCCCGCTGCCTGCAGCCGTGCCTACGGCCGGCGGTGGCGGTTGCGCCGCCGTTGTTTAGGAGAGAAGGGGCCACTGGTTTTGGCCCCCTTCTCCTCCTTTCGTTTGGGGAAGATGAAGAGATGGGTTTCGGGTTTCGGGCATGGAATCCAACCCGAAATCCGAATCCATTTAAATATATATAAAGGGGTGAAGGGATTAACAGGTTTCGGGTTATTGGGCTTCGCCCGCAACCCGAAACCCGAATCCTTTTGGCTTAAATTGGGCCTTTTACAGTTAAACCCCTGACAATATGTTATTCTGCAAAAGGGGCTTTTGAAATTCATATATGGTCCCCAGCCGAAAGTTGAATTATCAAAAGGGTCCTAAAATATTTTTATGTGGTCCCTTTGCTAAAGTTTCATTGCAGAACAGTACTTTGACAATTATATATTACTCCATGTAATGAATTTATTGCATAATTGATCAATTTATACGCTTTCTTATGATGATACATGATTATTTAAATTTATTCATATTTTTCATGATAAAAGGATGATATATGCATGAGACGAGCCAAAGCATCTTATGTAGGAAAAGACATATAAATGATTAAATTTTTGCATATTTGTGGTGACGAGCCAAAGCATCCCATAAATTTTAGAATGCTTTAGCTTAATTTAATCAATAAAGAGTCTTTTTATCATCATCTCATGAAATTGAATAGTTGCATCATATATAATGAACCGGCCCCAAAGGGAAATCATTATACAAAGTTAATGGTGGGATGAAATAATGTTATTAGTATGATATTTATGATGAAATCTTGTTGCCCAAAGGCCTTGAATTCTTCATTAACATTGAACAATATCTAGTAAAATTTTATCCATTGAATAACGGTGTCTAAGAAAAGCTTGTCAAAAAGGCATACGTGCCTAAGAAAGGCTGGTACTTAAGTGAGCCTAGTGCTCCACCACCGATCTGGAGCTGATCTGGCTGTTATTCTTTGGATTTTTTCAACTAGATATATAAAGTTCAATAAATATCATACTTAATGCATTAGTTTTATCGTAAAGGGGTAAATCATGTAAAGTTAATTTTGATTTACTCACTAAATTGCTAATATGGGTTAGTGATTTAGATAAGGTTTTAGCGTAATTATAGCATGCATATTGATAGTAAGCATATGTTTTGCAGCTTTGTTTCCGACAGTTTTTTCACAATCTACATCATGCATCCCAATACTTAATGGTTCAAATTTCTCGGAATGGAAAGAAAGGCTGACATTTACTTTAGGGTGCATGGATATTGATCTGGCACTTCGTGAGGACATGCCACCTGTCCCCACGGAGGAAACTACGCCAGAGGAGAAAAAGTTGTATGAGAGGTAGGAGCGGTCAAACCGCTTAAGTCTTTTACTCATACAAAATCATATCTCTAGAAAGATAAGGGGCTCAATTTCTGATTGCAAAACTGCAAAAGAATTCTTAACAGCAGTAGAAGAGCAATTTGTGAGTTCAAAGAAAGCCCTAGCCAGCACCTTAATATCAAGGTTTGCTTCCTTAAAGTATAATGATAATGGTGGCATACGTGAGCACATTATGGAATTACGTAACATCGCTGCCCAATTAAAATCATTGGAAGTAGACATGTCAGAGACTTTTCTTGTACACTTTGTTCTTAATTCTCTGCCTATGGAGTATGCACCATTTAAGATCTCATACAACACACATACAGAAAAATGGACTATGAATCAACTTCTAGCCATGTGTGTTGATGAGGAGCAGAGAATAAAACAAGAGAGGCAAGAGAGTGTTTATCTCACCTCTCATAAGGGAAAAGGACATAAAGAGGTCGGCGGTACCAGTCATCATATTCCTGTTAAGAAGAAGAAAATGAAAGTGTCAGCCAAAGTGACTGACAAAAGGCAAATAAAGTGCTTCTTCTGTAGGAAACAGGGACATTTGAAAAAGGACTGCATCAAGTACAAGAAATGGCTCGAAAAGAAAGGTACTTTTCTTTCCTTAGTGTGTTATGAATCAAATTTTATTGATGTACCTCATAACACATGGTGGATTGACTCTGGTGCTACTATCCATATATGTAAAACTTTGCAGGGATTGTTGAACAAAAGAATTCCAACGGAAAGTGAGCGAAGCATCATAATGGGAAATAAGATGCGTTCACATGTGGAAGCTGTTGGAACGTTCAAATTGACCTTAAAGACTGGCCATATTTTGTACCTAGAAAATACCTTTTTTGTACCTGGATTTTCTAGAAACCTAATATCTATTTCAAAACTTGTTTCTTTTGGATATACCGTTTTATTTGGACGGTCATTTGTAAACCTTTCCTTGAATAATATTATTGTTGGTAATTGCTTGTTAGAGGATGGTTTATTTAAATTAGACCTTGATACATCCTTTGAACTATCCCTTTTATCCCTGCAAAATAAAGAACATTATGGATTAAAACGTAGCATGATAAACGAAAATTTCTCTATGTTATGGCACCAAAGGTTAGGTCATATCTCCATAAAAAGAATCAAGAGATTAGTAAATGATGAAATTTTACCAACTCTTGACTATGGTGATTTTGAAACTTGTTTAGACTGCATCAAGGGAAAGCAGACTAACAAGTTTAAGAAAGGTGCCATAAGAAGCACAAATTTATTGGATCTCATACATACAGATATATGTGGGCCTTTTTCGACCCAATGTTTTACTGGTCATAAATATTTTATCACCTTTATTGATGATTACTCACGCTATGGGTATCTCTACTTATTGTATGATAAGGCTGAGGCATTAAATGCCTTTAAGCTTTTCAAAACAAAGGTAGAGTTACAACTTGATAAAAAGATTAAAGTTGTGAGATCAGATAGAGGTGGTGAATACTACGGTAGGTATACTGAAACTGGACAACATTTAGGTCCATTTGCTCGATTTCTTCAAGAGCAAGGTATAGTTGCACAATATACTATGCCTGGTACTCCTGATCAAAATGGAGTTGCGGAAAGAAGAAACCGAACATTAATGGAGATGGTAAGAAGTATGATTAGTCACTCAACTCTCCCAATTTCTCTATGGGGTGATGCCTTAAAAACCGCTGCGTATATTTTAAACAGGGTTCCTACTAAAGCTGTCCCAAAAACACCCTATGAAGTTTGGACAGGTAGGAAACCTAGTTTAAGACATCTACACATTTGGGGGTGTCAAGCTGAGGCAAGGGTGTACAACCCACAAGAGAAAAAGTTGGACTTTAGAACCATTAGTTGTTATTTTATTGGTTATCCAGAAAAGTCCAAGGGATACAGATTTTATTGTCCTAATCATACTTTGAGGATTGTGGAGACAAGAAATGCTAGATTCCTTGAAAATGACCAAATCAGTGGGAGTATAAAACCTCAAGAAATTAATTTTGAGGAAAAGCAAACTCCGTATGGTGTGCAAAATTCAAATAAGCAGCCAATGATTCCTCTACCTATCATTAATAATGATTTGGAGGAGGATGAGTCTACTATTAATGTTCCACTTGAATCTGTGCCAGTTATCACTGAGAATGTTGCTCCTCCACCTATAGAACCAGTGGATCAAGAAGCAACTTTAAGAAGGTCATCAAGGGTAAGGAGATCTCCAATTCCACCAGATTATATAGTATATCTTCAAGAAAATGATTATGACATTGGAAATATAGATGATCCAATAAATTTCTCACAAGCCATAAGTTCAGTAAATTCCTCCAAATGGCTAGATGCTATGAAAGATGAGATAGATTCTATGGCTAAAAATAATGTTTGGAATCTAGTTGAACTACCTCCTGGAGCTACTGCAGTACGCTGCAAATGGGTTTTTAAAACCAAAAGAGACTCCAAAGGCAAGGTAGAGCGACATAAGGCCAGACTTGTTGCCAAAGGATTTACTCAAAAGGAGGGTATTGATTATCATGAAACCTTCTCTTCAGTTTCAAAGAAGGATTCTTTAAGGATAATTATGGCTTTGGTGGCTCATTTTGACTTAGAGCTGCACCAAATGGATGTGAGAACTGCATTTCTTAATGGAGATTTAGAGGAAGAAGTTTACATGAAACAACCTGAAGGTTTTGTTTCAGAAGGTCAGAGTCAAAAAGTTTGCAAGCTAAATAAGT
The DNA here is from genome assembly GCF_009389715.1 of Phoenix dactylifera. Lineage (NCBI taxonomy): Eukaryota > Viridiplantae > Streptophyta > Magnoliopsida > Arecales > Arecaceae > Phoenix > Phoenix dactylifera. The sequence goes on along the minus strand of NC_052392.1, from coordinate 10,195,075 downwards.
CTATATATGGACTCAAGCAATCATCCCGACAGTGGTATCTTAAGTTCAATAACGTCATTTCTACATTTGGCTTTGTAGAAAACGTTGTTGATAGATGTATTTATCTTAAGATCAGTGGGAGTCGATTTATTTTTCTAGTCCTATATGTAGATGACATTTTGCTTGCTAGTAGTGATTTGGCATTGCTTAGGGAGACTAAGCAATTTCTCTCCAGTAATTTTGATATCAAGGATATGGGTGAAGCCTCATATGTCATCGGCATTGAGGTTCATAGAGATAGATCTAAGGGAAAAGTTTGTCTATCTCAAAAAGCCTACATTAAGAAAATGTTGGAGAGATTTGGTATGGAAAATTCCAAACCAAGTCCAGTGCCTATTACTAAAGGTGAAAAGTTGAGCCAATCACAATCTCCGAGGAATGAAATTGAAAGGGAGCATATGAAAGCATTTCCATATGCTTCACTAGTTGGGACTTTAATGTATGCTCAAGTCTGTACCAGACCTGATATAGCATATGTTGTGGGATTACTGGGGAGATTTCAAGCTAATCTAGGAATGGAACATTGGAGAGCTGCAAAGAAAGTATTGAGATATCTTTAAGGAACTCAAGATTATATGCTCACATACAACAAATCCGATCTCTTGGAGATAGTTGGATACTCAGACTCAGACTTTGCGGGATGTCCAGATAGTAGAAAATCAACATCAGGTTATATCTTTCTACTAGATGGTGGTGCAGTCTCGTGGAAGAGTTCGAAGCAAAAAATGACAGCTGCTTCAACAATGGAAGCTGAGTTATTAGCATGCTATGATGCAGTTACACAGGCTATTTGGTTGAGGAACTTTATCATGGGCCTACAGATCGTGGACACTATTTCAAGGCCCATAAAATTATATTGTGATAATTTAGCAGCAGTTTCCTCAATAAAGAATAACAAGATATCCAATGGAAATAAGCACATGGAGGTGAAATATCTTGTTATAAAAGAAAAATGTGATGACCATAAAGTTTCAGTTCAATACATCAATACTGTGCTTATGTTGGCAGATCCTTTGACCAAAGCAATAGCCCCGGGATTGCATAAGGAGCATGTCGGTCAAATGGGCCTTTTCTGTATAAATTAATTGATGTATTATTGTGCACATTTCAGATGGTTGTAAATCACATTTATTATATTTTCTGCTTTAATGAATTCATGTGGTTTATGCATATTATGGTAGCAGAAATGGTGACCAAAGAATGGATTTTATGAGAAGTTCATTCATAGGGGTTTGGTTATGATGGTTTAGTAATATAGTGATCATGGAAGGTTATACGCCGATCAAATAGGTGTTATTTCCGCCATGGTTCGTATTATTATTCTCAAAGTAATCAAACATAAAGTTTGTCCAAATTGATATCATGATAGAAAGAACACGCGTATAAAGATTATAACATTCAAGTGCTAAGGATATTTCACTTGTCAATATGGTCCAAGTGGGAGAATGTTGGGATCTCGTCAAGATGTGGCCCACATTGACAAATGGCGTCAATATGGCCCAAGTGGGAGAATGTTGGATCCCGTTTTAATTAAACCCTGATCTCGTTTAATTAGAACCCACGTTTGACAAGTGTCCCTTGAATTTCGTAAATCCTGATCATCACAAGGGCATTAAGGTAATTGCACGGCAGTGAAAGGTTGCCTTGATGGGGGGTGACTCTTCACGTGTGTAACTAATCACGGCGTTTGGTCCCTGGAGAGGGCTATAAATAGCCTGTCAGACCCCTTCTCTAATACATGCATTAAGAGCTCTCTCTCCAGAAGATCTCTCGCTAATCCTTAGTCAGATCATCGGTGATCGAGGTTGCGCACGCATTCCAAAGTTTAATCCGGATGGATTTAGCGAATCAAGGTATGATTTATAATTCATTAAGTTAATCATTCCATCAAACCATGCCCATGTGGACTAGGAAGTACTGCAACACGGGCTCATTGAGGCTAACTATGGGTCAAACCACAGGTCAATCGTGGTGCCTGTGATTAGATTTGAATTGATTTGGACCCCTAGCCTGACGAGGATGTTAGGGCTTAAATGGGGAAAGTATGTGAGGACCTGGGTGCGAGCGTGTAGGGTTGCTATGGCCACCCAGTGGGGAGCATGGTCCTGCCATGGCCACTACCGATAGGGAGCATAGTCCTGATAGGAGGGTTGCGAGGTGTAGAATGTGGCAATGAAATTGGCGGTACAGGCATCCTCTTCTCCTTCCCCTTCTGTTTAAGCTTTGATATTATCACCAGGCTAAACGAGCCCAAATTCATTTAAATTCAATCACAAATGGTTCAAATAGCTTATGGTCCACATGGGCCTCGCAGGCTACAGGCATACTCTTTGTCCTCCTCTCATGTTTAAGCTTTGATATTATCACCAGGCTAAACGAGTCCAAATCCATTTAAATTTACTCACAAACACCAAAATTAGCTTATGGTCCACATGGGCCATGGGCCCATTCCACTCTAATACCATTTTGTAACAACCCAAGACTTTACCCAAAAATGTTAGTCTACATGGGCCATAGGCCCATTCCATTCTAATACCATTTTGTATCAATCCAATACTTCATCCAAAAATGCTAGTCAGAATATATTATTTGGGTTCTTTGCTCTTATACATACATTCTTTTTTTTTGGTATATTGGCAGCTCACCCACACCATGTGTGGGCACAACCCAAGAAGTCAGACAATAAAATAGAATGCAAGGAAGGCAATATAGAGTCGTAGGTCTTCCAAATAAAATCTTTGGAAGGATGAGCCGCGTAGGATGCCATCCAATCTGTAGCGCTATTGGCCTCTCTAAAGATGTGGGTGGCCCGAAATGCGACACATTCACGTAGCAGACGACGGGTATTATGCAGCAACTGCATCCCCCTGGCGGCACCCCTGGGCCCCATGATCCCCTCATCACCATAGTGGAGTCCCCCTCAAGCAGGATGTTGTCGGCCCCCAGCACCTGTCTAGCATAGAAGGCCCCCTCCCAGGTTGCCCGGACCTCAGAGCTCGCAATAGTCTGCTCGAAGATGCGCCGACCCCCAGCCGCCACTAGCCGGGCCTACTGATCCCTGATGATGAAGCCGATGCCATAGCGGCCATCCTCTTTGACACTTCCGTCGAAGTTCACCTTGAGGAAACCAGGAGGTGGGGGCTCCCAGGATATAAGCATGAGCTTGGGCGCTGCTAGAGCACAGTGAGAGCTCCAGATTTTTCTGGCCAACCCAAGACACGACGACGCAGTAATAACAAGGACCTCCGCCACTAGGAGTAGGGCTCTATCTGCCACCACTCTTGGGGGTGCTCCACTCTCCTCAAATACTTGGACATTCCTATCTAGCCAACAATAGTATGCTAAATAAGTTGCTCTAATCTCCTACTTCATAAGTCTAGGTCGCCGAGAGGACTCTGCTAGGAATATTAGAAAATCCTTCATCGATGACTATCATGGATGTAGGCGACGAAAGTCGGCACACACTCCCAGATCCGATTAGCCCGCTGGCAGCTGAAAAGAATATGGTGGATAGTCTCTTCTGCCTCCTGACATACCCTACATCCCATGGAGATGTCCATCCCCCGCCGAGCTAGCACCCCTTAGTGGGCAGACATCTCCATGCAACCTTTCAGATAAACAGAGCCACTCGGGGGTGAAGGTGTAGCTGCCAAATTCATCTCCCCTCGATTTGCCGTGCTGCAGGCCTCTTGATCAACCTTAGGAGATCCTGAGTCCGCACCTCTGATTTGCCAGTGCTGCGTCACACCCTCCTATCCTCCGTCTCGCTTGTCGGGATCGGCACCGCCAACACCCTCTCTGCCAACTGCTCGCTCTCCTGGGGCAAGCAAGTCATGGACTCTACATCCCTCTAACTCGTCGGGGTCAACGAAAGTAGGCCATCTACTCAATGGTACCTCAGTTAGCCAGCAGTCGCTCAAGGCATCCATGGCTCTTCCATCTTCAATCTCCCAGCTGATTTCCGGGATTGCCAAGGGGGCTCGAGAGCATATCTCTCTCCATTGGAAGGAGCTGTGTCGGCCTACATGGAACACTGCTGGGTTCGCCGAGTCCTATATATATATATTCAAAATCTGCATAGTCCATAGTCGATGTAGGACTAAATGTATATCCATACATATCCTCACAGTCAACATTTAAGGGGGTGATGATGAGTTCAAAGAAGGTATCATTTAGTTGGGCAAAAGCATAGAATATGTGAGCGAAGTAGGGGAGATCAATGGACGAAGGAGGGAAAGGAGTGGTAATAGGTACGTCGGCAGGCGGCTTCGATTGCTAAGAAGAGGGGCCGAACCAGGGTTGGCTTTAGTGGAATAGAGGGAACAAAGGGGCTTGTGGACGATCCAACACCGTAAGAGTTGCTCATGGCAGGTAGGAGGAGAAAAAAGAGGGTTGCTAAAGGGAAGAAGGCTATGTACTCACAAGCCATGTTGGAGAGAGTACTGTACGGTCCTTAGTTTTACACATGGTTAATTTGAGAAATTCAAAGATGAACTTTGGTGTGCTAAGATTCAGAGAAACAATGTTAAATACTTGCTAAGTACTTCATTGTGGGTCACTTAATATTATTTTTCTTTTCTATTTCGCGCGAAAGAATGATTAATCCTCATCATACAAAATTATTGTTGGATCACTCATTGCGCAAATCTCAAACCACTCCAAACTTTGTCATTCATCCGTTGGTAGAAATCTCAAAACAAGCAGATGATCTAGAGGTAGATTTGTGCAAAGAAAGATGAATCCTTCTGTAGCATGAAAGAGACACTCTTGTCTCAATGTTGCATGGTGGACTTTTGTGATCTAATTATCACCAAATATTAGTATGGATGGATGGTATCACCACTTGCTATTTGAGGCATGGGGTAGAGTTTGATGCCAAAGGGTGTAAACCTTTTGTTTTAAGCCTCTGTTTCTTAGTATGCATATTTCATATTGTTAGGTTTAGCTTGGATGTCGGTTTAGGTAGAGAGAAGAGGAGACCCAAGTATAAAGTAGGATGTAGGGTTGGAACCCTTCAGAATTTTTGAAAAATTGTAACTCAATTTCCAAGCATAAATCATAATTTTTATTTTTTTGGCACCGCACAAAGTTCTTTTATTAAAAGAGATTGAAACAAAGATACGTATGGGGTAAAGCCAAAGTTAAGCAAATAAATACTTCTTACATCAAGCCAATGGAGAGAGAGAACAATGGCTGAAGAAGATGCGGAAGGAAGGCCGTCTCTCAACTCTGCCATGCATCCCATGCTGCCAACAACAAACGCTACGAGTTAGTGCATAAAAAGAGAGATGGGTTACAAGCCATCGACACAACGGTGCTAGATTAGATGTCAGCCGCTAATCCCACCATTAAGCATATCTTAACCCTGATCATCGACACATGTCTACTAAAATTAGTAAAAGAAACAAACAGTTGATAGCTAAAATTGAGGGACACGAGTAGATCACAGAATTTTTCTCAATGTATCAAATATAGGTGCAATTTATGGGCACGATGGCAAGTTCTCAAGAGCTAGAGACAAAAAAAAGGGTTTTTTTATATGAATACTCTTCTAATTATAAAATTTTTCATGTATACCTTTCCAAAATTAATATTTGAATGTATACTTTTATAAAACTCTTATTTTGCTATTCTACCCCTTTTTTATCCTTATTTTTGCATATATACTGAAACCATCTAATTCTGTTAAAAAATTAAGAGTTTCAAATTAAAATAACTAAAATATCTTTAATAGGTAGATGTATAAAAAGAAATATTTATAAAACGATCACGATGGAAAACAAAAAAGTAATTTCATAAATTTATTTTATTTTTAATTAAAATAAATATTGTTTAATTAATGGTGTTAGAAGAACGGTAATATTAGAGGTATTTGTGCAAAAAAAGTATTTTATGAGAGTATAAAAATAAATATAAAATTTAAAAAGGTATTTACATAAATTTAAATTTTTAAAAAGTTATTCATATAAAAAAAAAAACCTACCATCTCTGCACAACGTAGAATAATATTTCCAATACAAATTGTAAAATTGAAAAGGGCATTTGTCGCCTTGCGTTTGTGTACCTCGTCGAGAGATGCTCCAATCCTTGTCGTATCCGACCGCCCAAAAGAAGTACCCGCCGAGGCCGTGCTCCTGCGCGAAGTCTATCTTCCTCGTCACCGACCACGGGTTATCGTAGCCGATCCAACTCGTCCCGGCGTAAGAATACACAGACACCGTTATTTCATCATCCACTTGGGTCGCGTTGTTTTCCGTGTTAAAATCCACCACCTCCGAGTACAACATCACCCCATCAGTTCCCGGTCCGAGCCCTACTGCCGGTGCGCCGATGCCGTGGTCTGCCGGATCCTTGAGCTTCCACGTCCGGCCATATAATGGCAAACCCATCACCACCTTCGTCGGTGGAATCCCAGCCTCCACCCACGACGTGAGTCCATAGCTCGTGCTCACGTTGCTGTTTGGGTCGTACAGCGCCGCAGGCGCCCCAGTCTCCGACGTGTTCCAGGAGCCATGGTAGTCGTAGCACATAGCGTTGATCCAGTCCAGACTGACCGCCATCTGATCGGCCGGATAAGATCTCGGTGTGTCGCCTGGGAGGAAGAAGTGCGACGCGAAGTACACGGCTGACGTGAGCAACAGGCTCGGTCGGCCAGTCTCGGCCGCTTCGCGAGAGATTGCGTCGCGCCATTCCATGAAGAGGTCGCCGAGGCTGGCCATTTTCTCCGGGTTCGCCGGGAACTCCCAGTCGAGGTCAAGGCCGTCGAGGTTGTACTCGCGGGCGACGGCGATGGTAGATCTAATGAAGGCGGAGCGGGTGGAGCAGTTGGTGGCCATGTTGGCGAAGGTGTCGCCTCCGCCGCCACCGCCGCCGATGGAGAGCATGGCTTTGATTGGGGGATCGTGAGCGTGGAGGGTGGCCGTGAAGTCGGCGAGCATGCCTGCGTCGGAGGGGGTGACGACGAGTTCAAAGGAGGTGTTATCTAGTTCGACAAAGGCGTAGTAGATGTGGGTGAAGTAGGAGAGGTTGATCGAGGAGGGTGGGGAGGTGGAGTTGAGTCCCGAGGGCCAGTAGCCCGCTTTGATGGCCGACGATGGGAGAGGGACGGGGGCCATGGCTGCAGATGGGACACAGGCCGGAACCCGGACGGGAGGACCAGCCGGCGAAGAGGGGCTTGCAGCCGGTGCAGCCCTATAAGCTCCTGCTCTGGAGATGAAGGGGAAGGAGGAAATGGTTAGGATGAGGAAAGCTATGAATCCCGAAGCCATGGTGGGAGAAAAAGGGCGAACTTTTTGATGGTCATAAAAGGTGAGGCTGTCTTATAGGAAGAGGCGGAGCTCCGGTGACAACGAAAGGCTTTGCCCGATGAGTATTTTATTTGGGCGGCTACTCCTTCTCCTTCGTTGGAGCTGTTGAATTTTAGTCGGAACAAGGTGAGAGGGAGTTGGTCAATTTTGGAGTCTCATGTTTGGAGTTGAACGCACGTTGGTGATGATTGCTAATGGAGGGGTGCGACCTCCACCTCTCCGTGAGTCTACTGGCGAAGGGGATGTTTGGTCTCATTGTGGGCTTGGAATTCTCTCATATGTTCATCGAAACATAAGTATTCATCAGCTGACTCCTATTTGCGGTTGACTTGTTGCTTCTAGGACTTAAGTTTCATCCACCTCCACCAGGTCAAGAGGCGCCATTTTTGAAGTAATTTTTCAGCGCTACAGCTTGATGTCCACCTTCGCCCAATCGGCTTCTAGAACACATCCTTTTCCGTTAATGACATGTCTCTTCTGTCCTCATTCATACCCTTCCTTGATCTTATCCGGAGAGCAAGCCTCTAATTTCATATGAACTGGCTGGCCGGCGGAGGAACTTTAATTCAACGATAGCAAAAAATACCAAATAAAAACATAATAGTCATAGAAATATTATTTTAATCTTTTTCAGAAATATATAACAATAATATCTTTATATATATATATATATATATATATATATATACAAAATCACACAAATATAAGAGAAATGCCAATGAAAGAAATAAGAAATATAAGGATATGATATTGGTTAAAGCTACATCACCTTGCATGTATTTTCTTCGTGATAGGCATAAAAAATGTGTCTCTGCGCAAATCATGAGAAGATGTAGCCGGTGATGGTGTCAAAAGAGCGCTACGAATTCGTATCAGAGTTAGTGAGAGAAACTCTGGAGTAGAGAGAGAGAACCCAACGGCTAGTTTTTAATCTGCGGTGTTCGTGAGGCACTCGGTCGGGGAACTTGGTGCTCCGGCAGGTCAGCGTGGTGCACACGACGGCTGGGGTTGAGAGAACGGGGTTTCTGAATCCCACTGAGCATCTTCGACTTCCTCAGCTAGATCGGGGAGTCGGTAGTCAACAAGTGGCCGAGCAGTAGGGGGGCCTGTCTCCAGGGAGGAAGCCTTGAGGGAGATCGCCGGCGCCTGGGGGGACCGGGCCTGCGGTAGCTTGCTATCAAAGCTTCTGGCCGAGAGTGCAGACCTTTACGGCTGGCCCTAGCCGGGAGGGACACCTGGTAACTCGTCTCTTTCTTGGTTTTGATTAACCTCTGTTTTTCAGGTGAGCGACTGCAACATGGACTGGAAGGGGAAGCAGCCGGTGGCGAAGGAGACGAAGGAAGCGAGAGGCAACGGTAAGCCATCGGGTCGTGGGGTGCGCCCTGCGGCCTGGTCGAGGCCAGGGCCGTGGGTTACCCACTGGCCCACGGCCGAGGAAGTGGATCGCCTGAGTCGCCGCTTTCCGGACGTCTTGCGGCCTCCGGAGGAGCCGATAGAGGCGGCTCGGCAGGTGTGGGAGGGTCGGGCGTTGATCGCCCGCAGTTTTGGCCGCCGGATTCCGGCGGAATGGGTGGCCAAGGATGTGGCCGCCCGTACTAAACTTAAAGAAGTGGTGGCCGTCCCGCTTGCAGACGACTACCTTGCTTTGAGATTCCGGTCGACGGAGGACCGGGATCGGGCTCTCAGTGAGGGGCCGTGGGTGGTGGCGGGGCAACTCCTCGCCATGAGCCCGTGGGTCCCTGATTTCGAGCCCGAGGACGATACCGTGAAAAGGGCGATGGTGTGGCTCCGGTTGCCGCGATTGCCCCCGGAGTACTGGTCGACTTCGACCATTCTTCATATAGCGGCTTGGGCGGGCCAGCCGGTGGCGGTGGATGGGGTCACCGAGCAGCAAGCGTCGATGGGTTTCGCCCGAGTTAAAGTGGCGATTGACACCTCTGAACCGCTGCGGCCCGGCGTCCTGATACAGGGGAAGACGAAGGTGCGGTGGCAGCCCTTCGTCTTCGAGAACGTCCCGGTCCTCTGTCCCCGCTGTGGGCGGATGGGGCACGTGGAAGTGGCGTGCCGCTTTCCGACGGAGTCCAACGCACACAGGGAGGCGCCCCCGGTGGCAATGGAGATGGGGGGAAAGTCTGATCCACCGACCCCGGGCGGCGGAGAGGAGGTCCAGGGGCCAGTCTATGGCCCCTGGATGGTGGCGACGCGGCAGAAGATCCCACGGGGGGATTTACCGCCGCGGCCGGGGGTGATGACCGGACCCGATCCTGGGGCTGGGTCATCCTCGAGACGACCGCCATCTCCGGCATATCAGTCGCTTGCGCCGACTGCTCCTGTGTCCCCGGCGGACACGGAGGGCTGGCAAAAGCCAGCCAAGGTTGCGCGCCACCGGTCGCCACCAGCGGCGGAGGGGGAAGGGTTAGACTTGGCTCCTCCTCCCGGTCCTTTTCAGGTCGACCCGGCCGACTGGCTTGGGGACGACTTGCTCGAGCCAGAAGACTCGGCACCGAGTCGGGGGGTTACCCCTCTGCGAGCAGACTCGGGGCTGAGTCAGGAGCTCGCCCTGCCGCAGGCTGAGCCGGGGACTAGCGGATCAGCTACGGCCCGGGCTCAGTCACAGAAGAGGCCCAGGCCGACAGCGGGCCAGGGCCTGCAACGGGGCCCAGGAATGATGGCCATGCCGGCCCGCGCGCATCCTACGGTGGGCCAGCGGGCTGATATGGTGCCGGCCCAACGCACCCGGGCCCAGGGGACGGGGCGCCGGGGTCGCGGGCCGGTGGGTGCGACCCGGGGCACGCCCGCAGCGCGGGGCGCGCCTCGTGCCCGCTCAGCTTCGGGCCTGCGGGCTTCCCCAGCGATGGGGGAGCGGGCCCGGGACCTGTTGGGCCAGGCCGTCCTGGCTGAGGGGGCTGAGGACGGCCCGCGGGCCCAGGGCCCACACGCCCAGGGCACGGGGGATCTGCGGGTGTTTCTTTGTGCGGGCCCAGAGGCCCAGGTTCTGGTGGGCGATCAGTCTTAGTCCGACTTGGGGATGGGGGTCCAGATTGCACCAGACCAGCAGGCCGACGGCGAGACGATCCCAGTCTTCCGGTTTGGCCCTCTGCCTTCGGACTCGGGTCAGCAAGTGGATGCGGCCTTAGGCGGTCACGAGGCGGGGGGCCGATCCGCCCCTTCTGCGGAGGCCGAGCCACTACTGCTGGGGAGGGGGTACGGACCTACCCACTGTTGTGCAGCGCGTTTAGGGCAGCAGTCATGAGTGTTGCTCTCTCTGCGCACGGGGGGAGGAGGAGCGGGGCAGCCAGGCTTTGAGCCCTGTGGCTGTCCCTGCTACCCTGGGGGAGGATGGGTCTGAGGCCGACTATGTGGACTGTGATCCATGATGATTTTAGCTTGGAATTGCAGGGGGCGGCCAAGCCGTCTTTCATGTCATCCTTTAAGCGATTAGTACAGGTCCACTGTCCGGAGATCTGTTTCCTATGCGAGACTCGATTATCCGGAGAGGGACTTGGACGTTTGAGGCGACGTTTGGAGAGGGATTGGGAGACCTACGCAGTTGACTCCCGGGGGCTGTCGGGAGGCATCTTGGTCCTCTGGAGGCGAGGAGTGGCGATAGTTGATGTTTTCCACAATTGCCCCCAACAGGTAGTCATGATAGTATCAGAACCGGGAGCTGCTCCGTGGGTACTGTGTGGTGTGTAATGCGAGTACGGATCACAGAGTTCGGAGAGTTCTCTGGCAGGAGATCACCAACCTCGCCACCCAGGGTATTCCGATAGTGGTGGTTGGTGACTTTAATTGTATCCAGGGCGAGGATGAGAAGCGGGGGGGTGCCGCCTTTACAGATAGGATGGATAGGAGGGAGTTTCGCGATTTTATATTGTGGAACGGCCTGGTAGACCTAGGTTTTTCTGGACAAAAGTTTACTTGGTGCAACAACCAGTCAGGTAGCGCTAGAGTCTGGGAGCGTTTAGATAGGGCCTTTGCATCCCCAGATTGGGTCCTCCGGTTCCCTACTTTCCGGGTCAGGCATCTGCCCCACATTGCTTCAGACCACTGCCCCTTGCTTCTATCCACCTCATCGGTACATGCCCACCATAGCCCCTTCCGCTTTGAGAAGGTTTGGCTATCATACCCCCAGTCATGGGACGTAGTTCGTGACGCGTGGCGTACACCGGTGCGTGGTGATGCCATGCAGCAGGTGTCGCGCCGACTGGAGTTGACTAAGAGGCGTCTCCGCCGTTGGAATCGTGAGGTTGTGGGCGACATATTCCAGCGTTTGGAGGGGGTAGAGTCCGCGATCGCGGAGTTGCAGAGGAGAGAAGACCTGAGGGGTGTGCTCCCGGAGGACGATGTGTCCAACCTCCGGGGATTGCTAGCGGCTCACCACTCCCTGCTACGGCAGCATGAGATCTTCTGGCGACAGAAATCCCGTGTGCAGTGGGTGAGTGAGGGCGATCGCAATACCAGTTTCTTCCATCGGTCGACGGTTATTCGGAGGCAGCGGAGCATGATTCATTCTTTGCGAGATGAGTCGGGTCACCGGGTGGAGGGCGAGCAGGCGGTCCGACAGACCTTATTTGACTTTTTCCGCGCCAGATGGACGGAGGATGAGGAGGCCAGTGATGGTTACCGCCCCTTGAGGGTGGAGACGGGTATTGGTGATGTTGAGAGGGCATCCCTGATCCGACCGGTGTTGGCACAGGAGGTGCAGGAGGCAGTTTGGGCGCTGGCAGCAGACAAAGCCCCAGGGCCCGATGGTTTTCCACCTTTTTTCTTTCGACAGTACTAGGGCATTATCCGCCGAGGTGTGGTGGAGGCTATCCAGTGTTTCTTTTTCCGGGCTGCTATGCCTGAGGACTGGAAGGTCACTTTCGTTACGCTTATACCGAAGCGTCCGGATGCGGTTGAGCCTAGTCATTTCAGGCCCATTAGTTTGTGCACGACTTTATATAAGATTGTGGCAAGAATAATGGTGGGCAGGATGAAGCCCCTTTTGCCAGGCATCATTAGCCATGAGCAGGGGGCGTTTGTAGCTGGTAGAAATATCTCACACAATATTTTGTTGGCTCAGAGATAATGTGGGACCTTCAGAGAGCACCGAAGCGGCGCAGCTTGATGGCCATCAAGCTGGATATGGAGAGGGCCTATGATAGGGTCAGGTGGAGTTTTCTTGAGCAGGCACTGGAGGCATACGGTTTTCACAGACAGTGGATTGGATGGGCCATGGGATGCGTACGGGGACTAAAGTTCTCTCTCTTGGTCAACGGCACGCCCTCACTGTTCTTCGAGTCCACATTGGGGCTACGGCAGGGATGTCCTTTATCCCCATACTTGTTTATTATTTGTGCTGATATTTTGTCACGAGCTTTGCAGAGAGTTTGCGCCAGCCGAGAGCTGGTGCCGTATAGTCCAGCACCGGGGGCCCGACCCCTTTCCCATTTATTTTTTGCTGATGATTGCCTTCTTTTGACCAGGGCATGACTGGCTGAGGCACGGGTTCTTCGCAGGGTGGTGACGGACTATTGCATGGCGTCTGGCCAGAGAGTGAACTTTCGGAAGTCAGCTATTACTTTTAGTCCCAGCACGAAGTCCAGAGTTCGACAGGAGATCCGGGGGATACTGCAGATACCAGAGCAGGAGGGGACGCTGACCTACCTGGGAGTCCCCATCACTGGCCGGCGGCCGCGAGTGGCAGAGTGCTCGGGCCTGGTGCAGCGGGTACAGAGCAGGCTTGAGGGATGGAGAGCGTCTTCCCTATCCATGATGGGGAGATTGACTTTGATTAGATCAGTGTTGGGATCCATTCCGTTGTATCTCATGGCCAACACTGTGATGCCAAAGACGACCCTGTTGAGGATTGAGCGTCTTCTTCGGAGCTTCTTGTGGGGATCACACGGTGGGGGCCATGGAGTGCATTTAGTGGCTTGGGAGCAGGTTTGCCGTCCTATTAGTGAGGATGGTCTCGGGGTGCAGTCTCTGATGGAGAGGCGCGAGGCTCTCATCGCTCGGCATGCAGTTCGGTTTCTACTTGAGCCACATAGCCTTTGGAGCCAGGTGATGGTAGCCCGATATGGTCGAGGGGGCCTAGAGGGGCATGGAGGGGTCGCCGAGTCTCTTTCATGTGGCGTGAGATTGGGAGGTACTTACCGACTGCATTAGCGAGCACCAGGTAGCTGATAGGCGACGGGTCGGAGCATTGATGTGACCAGTGAGCCATGGGTGGACACCCTGCCATTGAGGAGTTGGCCGACCATGGTTGATGTAGAGGCAGTCGAGGGACTACGGGTCAGTGACCTTTTGGCAGGAGGTGGAGCAGAGTGGGATGATGCTAGACTTCGACAGCTATTTGGGGTACACCTCGTAGCGAGGATCCGGTCCCTTCCGTTATCAGGATGTGGGGGGCGGGATGTTAGGGTATGGGGCACATCGAGCCAGGCCAGTGTCAGGCTAGGAGACCTCTCCCGTGTCATCCAGTCAGAGCAGGAGAGGGGGCCGGATTGTACATGGATCTGGAGGTACGGTCTCCACCCACGGGTAGCCCTCTTCTTATGGAAGGTGTTCTGGGATCGCCTTCCGACGAAAGCAGCGCTGAGCAGGCGTGGATGGGGGATCCCTGCAGAGTGTGGGACGTGTGGGGCCGTGGAGTCGGTAGACCATGTGCTCTTTCAGTGTATATGGGTGAGATTGACATGGCAGTGGGCCGGGATCCCGCAGGAGGCTCGGAGTGACAGGCCACGTTTCCTTCATGTGATACGGCAGTGGCTACCCAGTTCAGGGACGTGTCAGGAGGCCATTAGAGCGACTTGCACAGCGCACCAGATTTGGCTGGCAAGAAACGCTCGTACTCTCGGTGAGCGCAGGGTGTCACCGAGGTTTGCTGCGGAGCTTGCTCGTGTTCAGGCTTCAGAGATTGTACCCACCACCTCTTCAGATAGACCTTTGATAGCTCGGGACACCTGGGGCCCCCCTCTGCTTCGGCAGCCCACCAGATGGTGTTTTTCACCTGGGAGCCCCCACCCCCGAGTTTCCTCAAGGTTAATTTTGACGGGTCGGTGCTGGACGGCGGCTGCGGGGTGGTGCAGGCTTTATTATACGAGGCCCGCACTTCAGGGTAGTTGCAACATGTGGCTGCCAGCTGTTCGACACGTCGGTTCCGGAGGCAGAGCTTCGAGCAGCCTGGGCGGACGTGCGCCATGGGAGGATGATCCTGCAGGCCAGGTCGATCATTTTGGAGGGCGACTCCACCACGGTCATCGGATGGATTCAGAGGGGGGCAACGGGTGATGGTACAGACCACCCCTTGATCCGCGACATAGGGATTATGATGAGAGATGAGAGAGCCTTTCAGGCTCAGCATGTATTTAGAGAAGCTAATGGGGCAGCCGACTGGGTGGCGGCCCATGCGGCCCATCACTCAGGGTACACCCTTTGGTCGGGGGAGGAGGAGCTGCCACATGCGCTCCGCGAGTTGCTGTATTTTGATTTTCTTGGATGTATTCGTACACGTATTGTATGAAATACCCGCTTTCAGCAAAAAAAAAAAAAAGAGCGCTACGATAATGCAAATATTTATTGTTATTTTTTGTTCATGATAAATATAAACGGATGTAGATCCATCGATGTGAGGTTTTGTTGGCTATGCATTTCATTTTCAAGGGATGGGTACTCTCCAGTCTTAACCAAATTGGAAGAAGACAAATTCTAAAACCCACGGACTTTTGCTCCCTTTCCCTCTCCTTCTTGAACTATCCCTCTCTCACCCTGACTGCCAAGCCGCTGAAGGTCTCCCTCTAGCCGTCACCCCTTCATTAAAGCCTGGAGCCCACCATTGCCGCCCTTCACCAATTGTCAATACTCTCGTCCTCATCCACTCTTTCCTCCTCTTTTTGTTCCTTGATTGCTCCACCCTCCTCCCCACCAATAAGCTTGATGGCCCTGCCATCTTTCCTTGCCTCTTCTCCCACTGCCTCCCGCCCTCCCCGTCACCCTCATCGGCCCTCACATCCTTTGTAGAACGGCATGTTACTCAAAGTAGATCGAACATACTAGCTCAAAATCTAGAACAAATATCGAACACAAAAAATATTTCCAAAGTCTTGCAAGAAAAAGATAATAGAGGAAGAAAAACATTGGGAGAGAAAATAAATTTATTCAAAAAAAATAAAGGCCGAAACTTCAACTCCTCTCACAAAAATGCCTTAGTTAATAGGCTTCATACATTAAAAAAAAATTATTTTCAGCTTTTCATTCAACTCTTTCCCCCCATTTGCAAAACCATATTCTCTCCACTAAAAAATGAAAGTATCAATATTATACTCCAACTAAAAAACAAACTCAAATATATTAAGCCTAAGGCTCAACCTAACTAAAGTATGACTACCACTAAAAGACAAACTATTCCAATTAGTATTGGAATAGAAAACAAAGATAAACTAAGAATAAAATCCTAGTACAAGCAGGACAAACAATGGATTTCCTACATCCTCCACTCTCTCCTCCAATCCCACAACTTCCTCAAGGCCAGCTTCCTTCTCACTTTTGCTGCCTTCGCATGCTCCCACATCGAACCTTACTGCCCTCCTCCTCGTCACTGTCACCTTCGCTATGTTATTAATGAAATAAATGTTATTAATAAAATATATTGGATAAGTTAAGAACTTATAAACATGAAAGCACGTATATAAGAATGAAAACATATTAATAAGAAAATTTAGAAAGTGAAGTAAAAGGAGATATAAGAAAGTATATTAAAAGAGAAAACAAAACAAAATAAATATGAATTATAACAAATATAAATATTTTAAAAAATAAAAGCGTAAATTTAAAACTATATAAAACAACAAAAATATAATGAGAATAAGAACAAACATAAATCCAAAAATAAAGACTAAATAAAATAAAATCAAAGATACATAAAATAAATAGATATATATTTAAAAAATAATAATAGAACATAGATTGGAACAAAATAAGAACTTACAAACATGAAAGTACATATATAAGAGGATATAAGAAAGTATATTAAAAAATTCAAAAAAAATGAAAATGAAAATAAATTATAGAAAATATATGTATTAAATAATAAAAGCATAAATTCAAAACTATATAAAACAATAAAAATATAATGAGCATAAGAACAGATGAATATTCGAAAATAAGTATAAATAAAACAAAATTATATATATAAAATAAATAGATATGTAATTAAAAATAGTAAAAAAATTAGAATTTTTAAAATTTTAGGAAAAAAATGGGTTATTTGAATAGTGAGAGAGAGTGAGGCTGTCAATTTGTTTAAAAAAAAATAGAGTTTTTTTTTTACAAAATTAAGCAGAAAAAATCTGGCAGAAATAATTTTTATATAAATAATTTTGAATATGTAAATCTTGTATAGTGAGAGCGAGTGAGGGTGAAATATTTTTAAAAAATATATTTTTTTGGTAAAATTATGCAGTTGCTTGCATAGGATCTTGAAGACCATGCATATGCGGGCGCTAGCAGTGGGAGGCACCATCTCCATGCGCCCCAACAACGAAAAAGAGGGAAAAAAAGAAAAGATGGGTATTGACCGCTGCATGCTACACTCATGTGGGAAACTTTTAAGGCAACCCCAAAATCTCACAAACAAAAGTCCTCTGGTACGTGCACTAGCGAATATCGGATAGATTGGGTTTTTATTTTGCCACATTTTCTTAAACATCCATTTTAAAGAGGAAACTCAAAAAACAAATTAGGACAAGATTTCTCCTACCAATAGAATGTGTCAATCTCATGACTTTAAAAAAACAAAAAAAGAAAGGAAATCACGCCTTAACATAGAGGCCATCTGTCCGCATCCTTTCTTCTTCCTCATGAGGCATTTTCTCTTGTCGTCCCTGAGTCTTTTTCTCCTCTCGCGATTTTGCTTCTTCATAAGGGTGTTAAAATATGGTGTTCACCAATACGTAATATACAGCCAGGTGATATACATCTAGGTAATTCAATACATAGTTTCTAAAATATATTGTCCGCAATATACAATCATAGTCAGAGAATACACACACATCGGCTTTCAGATACATATTATAAGTTTTTTTGAAATATACCCAAAAAGTGACACAATATACACCTCCAAGTTAATTGATATATAGTTTATAGAACATGGTGTTTACCAGTATATAGTACATGCATCTAGTAAAATAATTATCTAGCATCTCAATACATACCTCCAGATAAAAGCGATAAACAGTTTTTAAAATATTATATTTAAAAATATATACTACATGATCAGATGATACACATATAGCAAAATAGTTATCCCAGCGTCTCAATACATACCTCTAGATAAATCGATATATAGTTTCTAGAGTATGATATTCACCAGTATACACTGTAAGTTTGTTTGATCTTGATAGAGGGAGAGAGATTTATAGGAGGAGAAGAGGATTTAGGAAAGAGAAGGAAGGTCTCAGGAATGAGAGAAATGGCTTGACAAGGAAGAGAATGGATAGAAAGAGGCTTGATAAGAAAGAAGAGAGGATATAGGCAGATGGCCTATCTTCATGCATGCAATTTTTTTTTAATTTTTTAACGTTATTTAATTAAATCCTTAGAATTTTACTTGTTTTTTTAATGTCGTCCTTCAGGCCAATTCTAGCCAATTTCTAAAATAAAAAGTTGCTACTTGCATGTGATGTACATGTCGTGTTCTTTTCCTGGCTAGCACCAATGTAAGCATATGGGTGATGACATAGCAAGTAGGTAGAAATTTTTATTTTGGTGATGTGGCATTTTATCCCTATATATTTCTGATGTTAGAAACTGGTCGAAATCGGCCGAAAGGCTACAATCACACTTGAAATTCGATGGACATAATTAGAGATTTTTAAACTATAAATACCGTTTAAAAATATTTGTGAAACTTAAAGGATCAAAAATATAATTTATGGTATATGGGTGATGATATGATACTTAGCAAGTGGACACTTCTGGACAAAAAATTTCATTGTAGCACATGTTGTATGCCACATCATCACTTATATGCTGTATCATCAAAATAAAATTTTCATCTATCATGCTACATCATTATTAATATGCCGACATTAGTACCAGCATAGGAAAGAATGCTACAAAATCATTCAGTAGCTATTTATAAGTGGCCAACAGAAATTTTACCTCCAACTTTCTTGATTCTTTCCAGGGTAATAAAGGAGTGAGAATACAAGAAAAAAAAAAAAAGAACATTCTGTTGTGGTGCTAATTGGGAGCAATAAACTTAGAAGATGGGTCCATGCGAACGTAGTAAGGTCCAACATCATACTATATTATATTGCCTTTATGATATACTCTGTTCGATATGTGATGGGCTGATGATGGCTTTAATAAAGGAAGGAGATATTCTCTCTGGCTAAGAAGTAAGAAGCAAACAAACATCCAATGCCAATATAATGAAACAATGTCTTTGTACCTAGTGAGGAGGACTGACTTGGTGCTGGAGGTACGTACGTAGCGAATAAGTGACGGGTTTAATAAGATGAGGATTATAGTCAACTGGGCCCGTTGTTTGCTCATAGCTGCATTAACTATAAAAGGATATGGGGTTCAATATATTTTACATTAAGCTGGGACCATTACTTGGTGTTACAATTTGATGCAACTAATCAAGCAATTGGTTAGCATCATGATGTTTAGGAGGGTATGGCGTTTAGATCATGACATTCTTCTTTTTTTTTTTTTGGTACAACGGCGGCTCACATGCGACGGGTGTGGGTGCAACCAACAAAATCAGAAAAGAAAAGATAGTACAAAAGATAAGGCACACCTACGTGGTCTTCCCAGGTGAAACCTTCAGAGTGATGAGCCGTATAGGAGGCTACCCAGTCAGCAACACTATTCGCCTCCTTGTAGACATGTGTGGCCCGATAGGAACTACACTCACGCAGGAGTCCGCGGATGTCGTAGAGCAACGGCATACCACCATCCCCGCGTCTTTGACTTTTAGATCCACTCGATCACCGTGGCCGAGTCCCCTCGAAGAGGATGCAGTTGGTCCTCAGCACACGCCTCACATAGGTGATGCCCTCCCATGCGGCTCTGAGCTCGGCACTGGACGATAGATATGTCGGAAGATCCAACGACCTCCTGCCGCTATCAGTCTACATCATGGTCTCTGATGACGAATCCCACACCTCCAATGCTCCCTCCCCTACCAATACTACCATCGAAGTTCACTTTGAGAAAGCCAAGGGATGGGGCTCCCAGGAGACCAGCACAATCCTCGACGCTATAGGAGTATGAATGGGGCCCTCAGATTTCTCCCCCCGTTTCGAGAGATGATGGCACAGTAGATCGAATAACCTCCGCCGCATGAAGTAGAGCTTTGTCCGCCACCACCCTCGGATGCGCTCTGCTATCCTCCAAAACTCGGGCATTTTGTCTAGCCAGCAGTGATAGGCTAGAAAGGCAGCCCTGATCCCCCGCTCCTCAAGGTCGAGCCTCCGTGAAGAGATCTCCAAGAAGTACAGAAAATCCTCGATCGACGTCCACCTCTTCTGAGGGATGGGGGAACCGGAGGTACAACCTAAGATCTGACCGGCCTGTGGACATCCGAAGAGGACATAGAATATAGATTCCTCCACCTCTGGGCAGGCCACACACTCTGGAGGGGATGCTCATCCCATGCCAAGCCAGCACGCCTCTGGTAGGCAGGCACCTCCATGCCACCTTTTAGATAAATAGGGCAACTCGGATGTGGATGCGAAGCCTCTAGATCCAGCCCCCATCAATCTGCTGAGCCGTAGTCATCCTGACCACCCCGAGTAGCTCCTGGGCTTTTACCTCTGACCTCCCAGTCATTCTTCAAACCCTCCTGTCTGCAACCTTCCCTACAGGAATTAAGCAATGACAAGGCCTCGCTCAGCCAGCTGCTCCCCAAACGCCCACCAGACGAGGTCCTCGTCCCGCGTCTTGCCCACTTGGGATAAATAGATCACAGACTTTGCGACCCTCCAGCCAAATAGAGTCGATTAGGGTAGGCCAGCCACACGGTGGCACCTCGTAAGAGGCCAGCTATCCTCTAAAGACATCGATACCCATCCATCCTCGATGCAGCTGTCCTCTAAAACGTCGATAGCCCGTCCATCCTCGAGAGAACCATCGGGGCGCGAGCGCAATCTCTCTCTAAATAAAGAAACTACGTCGACCGGTAATGGAAAACTGTTGGGTCGGTTGGAGCCCTATATTTGGCCCTCATCAGAGAACCCCAAAGACTCTCCGGCTCCAAAAAAAACCTGACTGACAGCCTGGCGCGAGGATCTCCCGACGCTCAATCAAGGAGTGACCCCCAACCCACCACTGCTGGGCTGACTGATAGATGGTATCCAGGCCAATAGATGAACACCACTGTTGCCCCCATGCAAGCCCTAGAGGAAATTTCTGAACAGTCGCTCCATGCACCGCAAAGCTACGAGAGGCACTAAAGTGTGGGATAACAGATAAATAGGGATCGAGCTCAGGACCGACCGTAACAATGTGACTCTGTCCATCATAGACAGAGCGCCTACCTGCCAACTCTCTAGCCTATGTCTGATACCTAGGCTCTATAGGAAAATAGTCCACCCTACGGAGGTGCCAGCTTGTGATCGGGACCCCAAGATATCTCAAGGTACCTTGCTGCTCCCCAATCTCCAGGATACCAGTGATAGACGTCTTCACACCTGGATGGATCTTCGGGCTGAAACAAATGATTGACTTTGCCAAATTGATTTGTTGTTCGGATACCACACAGTACTCCTCCATAATCCTTCGGATCGCCAAGAGTTGATTGTCTCATCGTATGAGCCAGCAGCAGACAGTCATCAACAAAAAGCGGGGCGATATCTAAGGCGAGTCTGACGCCAGCCTGTAGGCCTCCACCTCCTGTGTTGCTAAGGCATGACAGAGTGCTCTAGACAAGAAGTCTACGCAAAATAATGAAACGGAAGCGGTGACAAGGGGCAACCTGTCTCAACCTGATCGAAGACTCAAAAAATTGTGAGGGGGAGCCGTTCACCAATATGGCAAAAGACGGGGATTGAATGCATCCCTGAATCCACCTGATCCATAGCAGGTGGAAAGCCGAATCTCTCCAAGGAGTGTGTCACAAAGTCCCACCTCATCCTGTCGTAGGCTCTCTCCATGTCAAGCTTAACACCCATCAAACTCTTGCCCCTCAGCTCTCTCTGGAGGTCACTCATGAACACGTAAGCAACGAGCACATTGTCGGATATGGACCGGACCACCCACAAAGGCCCCTGCTCAGGGCAGATAATTTCTAGGAAGGATGCCCCTCAACCTCTAGATCAGAATCTTCGCCAACGGCCTTGTACAGGGTGGTGCATAAGCTGATCGGACGAAAGTGGCTCGGCTCTACTGGATCCCGCCTCTTTGAAATCAAGGTAATGAAGGCCCTCTTCCATTCATCAGGCATAGTCGTAGACCGAAAGAACTGCTGGGATAACTGTCGTGACCTCCTGCCTGATGACATGCCAATACTTTTTGAAGAAGATTTAGGGAAACGCATCTGGACCCCGAGGCCTTATCCTCACCTAAGGACCAGAGGGTGTCTTGGACTTCCGCATCCGACATAGGTTGACCAAAGTTGCGTTCTCATCCACCGAGACCCTCGGCAATAGAGCCGGCTCGCATACCACACCACTGCCACCCCTCGGATTGGTCCATCTAGACCTGAAGAACTACTTTAGGGTCCGTCTAATGGCGTTGAGGTCCCTCTGTCATCTGTCCAATGCTATCCATGATCTTGCAGACTCTATTCCATGATCTGTCCGTCTAGGAAAAACCTTATGTTCCTATCTCCTTTCGCGATCCACTAAACTCGGAACTTCTGTCTCCAGAAGATCTCTTGCTGCTTGAGGAGTGAGTGGTGCATGGATAGTAAGGCCCTAAGCTCCCCACTAGTCATCGCTAGAGAGGCCTAACCCATGTTCCTCTAGAGACTGGAGCCTGGCGATGGCTGCTTTGGTTTCCTCCCACCCTCTTGAAGATGTTCCCCACCTCATTCCGATTCCATCTGAGCAGTTATCGGCTTGGTCAGTTCTAGCTTACGAGTAACTCTGTACATTAACATCGCCCCACACTGGTGTCTGCCAAGCCTCCTGCACTACACTCATGTGGGAAACTTTGAGGCAACCCCGAAATCCCGCAAACAAAATTCTCTGGTATGTGCACCAGTGAATATCGAATAGACTGGGCTTTCTATTTTGCCACATTTTCTTAAACGTCCATCTTAAAGAGAAAACTCAAAAGACAAATTAGTACAGGATTTCTCCTACCAAAAGAATGTGTCAATCTCATGACTTAAAAAAACAAAAAAAGAAAGGAAATCATGCACAAAAAGAGAGGCCATCTACCCGCATTCTTTCTTCTTCGTTGTGAGGCATTCCTCTCGTCCCTGAGTCTTTTTCTCCTCTTGTGATACTGCTTCTTCGTAAGAGTGTTAAAATACGATGTTCACCAATATGTAATATACAGCCCGAGGATACACATCTTACAAAATGGTCATTCAGCATCCCAACATACACCTCCAGATAAATTGATATACAGTTTTCAAAACATGGTGTTTATCAATACACATTATATAGTCAGATAATTTATACTCGGCAAAATAGCTATCCAGCGTTCCAATATACACCTCTAGATAAATTGATATACATTTTCTAAAACACAATGTTCACCAATACATACTACATAGTCAAGTGATACACACCTAGCAAAATAGTCATCCGTCATCTCAATACACATCTCTAGGTAATTCAGTATACAATTTTCAAAATATAAGGTCAACAGTATACAATCATGGTTAGAGGATTCACACTCGTCATCTTCTAGATACATATTGTAAGTTTTTTTTGAAATATACTCAAAACACAATATACACCTCTAGGTTAATTGATATATAGTTTATAGAATATGATATTTACTAGTATATAATACATCCATCTAGCAAAATAGTTATCCAGCATCTCATTACACACCTCCAGATAAAGCGATACATAGTTTTCAAATATTATATTTAAAAATATATACTACATGACCGGATTATACACATGTAGCAAAATAGTTATCCGGGATCTCAATACACACCTTTAGATAAATCAATATATAGTTTCCAAAGCATGGTATTCACCTATATACAATATATGGTAAGATGATGCATATTCATCGGCTTGTTGATACGCATTGTAAGTTTGTTTGATCTTGATAAAATGAGAGAGAATTGAGGAGGAGAAAGGGATTTAGGAAATAGAAGGAAGGCCTTAGGGATGAGAGAGATGGTTTGACGGGGATGAGAGAGATGGTTTGACGGGGATGAGAATGGATAGAAAGAGGCTTGATGAGAAGAAGAAAGGATATGGGCAGATGGGCTATGCAATTTTTTTATTTTTATTTTTTTTAAGTTATGGGACGATGGGACTTCGGTAACTGTAAGAGTCCTGTTCTGATTTAATTTTTGAGTTTTCTTTTCAAGATGGGCTTTAGCAAAAATATGTTAAAATAGGCAATCCATCCTATACGATATTCTCTGATGTGTGGATAAGAGAAATTTTGTTCAAATCCTTAAGGGTGACCAAATTGTTTTAGCTTTTAATTCGAAATCATTAGGAGGGAAGCGGGTGCAGAAAAATGGACCCCAAATAGTTCTAAATCCAGCTAATTAATTAATAAAGAAGCTTTTTTAACTGCACTTTTTTTTCCTGCTTAGGCAAAAGGAAAGAAGGGGGTGAGGAGGATCTCACCTGCATAACAACCCCCATTAGGCCCCCTTCCCGCTGGAGAATGTTCAATATGGGCAAACAAGTTTTCTCATACCCTTTCCACCAGCGGAGGAGCCCCACCAACGTGGCAGCTCGTTTCACGTGTAAGTACGTCACACCAGCACCACCTAAGTACCAGCAGACCAGATGGCGACTCCACTGAGCAGACCAGGCAGGAGGCATCCGGTTTCCATATTTAATTGACGCCCCGCGCATTTTGAATCTGGGCCACTCCAGTAAAATCTTAGCCTCGTTCCAACCGTGCTACCACCTCGATGGTAACTTCACTTTCTTTTTCCTTAATATATTGCCTACCTTTTCTTTTTCGTTTCCCCAAAGTTAGAAAGAGAAGGATTAGCTCTTTTTTAAATGGGAGTAGGTATACATGAGACTATTAAGTATGGATTCCTCGTGTGGCGGTGGGATCTAGCTCAGCTAAGATCCTGAGACGTTTTTGACCGCTAATTTCCAGAAGCACTGCTGGAGCATGGTGTCATGCAAATGTTGATCGGATCGAATTAGATTGGATCGGATGGATATGATGGGTCAAGTCAGGTAAGAAACTTATCATGCAAATATTCTAAAATAATTATAACTTTAAAAGGAGAGGGATTTAGATTAAAATTATATTGGATTGGGTCTGGGGGTGGGCATATCATTATTCACATCTGACTCGAATTTGTTGCGGATATTAATTTTATCTAGAGCCCATACCCACCTCGGGGTTTAAATGGGTTAGGTCGGGTATCCCATGGGTCAGCTACAATAGTCATCCTACCCACAAATAAGAAGATAGGGAGAAAAAAGAAAGGGTTAAATTATTGTTTTAGTCCTCCAAATTTGGGTCATGTTTTTAAATGATCCTTAAATTTCTAAAACCCTTAATTAAATCCTTAAAATTTTATATGTTTTTCTTAATGTTGTCCGTCAAGCCAGTTCTAGCCAATTGCTGAAAATAAAAAGTTGCCACTTGCACGTGATGTAGATGTGGTGTTCTTTTCCTTGCTAGCATCAATGTAAGCATATAGGTGATGACGTAGCAAAGTAGGTAGAAATTTTTATTTTGGTGGTGTGGCTGTTCGTATATTTCTGATGTTAGAACTTGGTCTAAATCGGCCGAAAGACTACAATCATACTTGAAGGTTCCAAAATATAATTTATAGTATATAGGTGATGATGTGGCACTCAGTAGTGAGCGCGGACACTTTTAGACAGGAAATTTTATTGTAGCATACATTGTATGTCACATCATTATTCAGATATTTTATCATCAAAATAAAATTTTTCATCTATCATGCTACCTCATTATCTGATATTATAATTAGTACCAGCATGGAAAGGAATGCTACACCATCATTGAGTAGCTATTTATGAGTGGCCAACAGAAATTTTACCTCCAACTTTCTTGATTCTTCCTAGGTAATAAAGGAGTGAGAGTACACGAAAAAAAAAAGATCATTCTATTGTGGTGCTATTTGGGAGCAATAAACTTGAAGAATGGGTCCAGGCGAACGTAGTAAGCTCCAACATCATTCTATATTATATTGCCTTCATGTTATACTCTGTTCGATACGTGGTGGGCTGATGGCTTTAATAAAGGAAGGAGATATTCTCTCTTGCTAAGAAGCAAACAAACATCCAATGCCAATATAATGAAACAATGTCTTTTGTACCTAGGCATGCAGTAGGACTGACTTGGTGTTGGAGGTACGTAGCGAATATGTGACGGGTTTAATAAGATGAGGATTATAGTCAACTGGGCCGGTTGTTTGCTTCTAGCTGCATTAACTATAAAAGGATATGGGTTTCAATATTTTTACATTAAGCTGGGACCATTACTTGGTGTTACAATTTGAAGCAAATAATCCATCAATTCGTTAGCATCATGATGTTCAGGAGGGTATGGAGTTCAGATCATGACATTCTTCCTTCAAGCTCCTATCTTTAGCAACTGTTTTTTTTTTTCTTACAAGACTAAAGAAAGGATTGATTTGGTTTTGGCTCCTAAAAAGAATCTTTTGTGCAGTGAAGGAAATATTTTTTTTAAAAAAAAACTCGCCTTCCCGTACTATTTACGTGCAACTTCGTCTTCATAAACAATAAGCTTTTATATGAGGCATTCGTTTTTGTAATGTGAGGCTTTAATGTTACCATATAATATCAGATAAACATATATGGTTGATCAAGATTAGAGACATTTGGTTATTATCATCTCGTAGAATTATAATTCGTTTGTTACAAGATAACCTTGTAGAACAGCACACTACGTAGAGTAGATTGATCGTACCGGCCCAAGATCTAGAACAAACCTAAAAAAAAAATAAAAAATAAAGATACTGGAAGGAAATTAATTAAAAGAGAGAAAAAAATAATTAAGCCACACCAAAGGCTCTCTCTCACTTCTTACTAAAAAAGACAATTCTCACTCTCTCATTCTCTGCCACCTGAAGGAGACACCAAATGCCCCTTTAAATAGAGTATCATATGGGTGGGACGTTTGATTCCTACTCAAATTCAAAAAACCAATATTCACTAAAAGATAAGACTAGATAACTATTATAGAAGAAATAACTAAGTAGAATAAAACTAAGAATATAATCCTAAAGTCATTCAAAATAATAATCCTAATAAGATTAGGACTTAGCAATGAATCTCAACACTCTCCCTCATTACGAAGTCCATGCCAACAATATTGAACTTATCGATGTAATAAAACGCCACAACAATCTTTGCCATTATTGCCACAATAACAACAATACGTAATTACTTGTCGAACCAATAATTGAATAGTAGAACTCCTTCATTTGCTTGAATAATAACTTCTTTGCCAGCTCGTCCTTCTTGATGCATATATCGAAATTGACAATGCTCTGCAATACGTTCCTTTAGCATTGACTCTACGGTTACAATGTCGAAATTTCGGGCATCTAACTTATCCAAACAAGTATCAGGTTGCTAGTTACAGTTGCAGCTTACCAAAGCATTGGTCGTTACCTGCATATTTGCAAAATCAGTAGTAAAGCTTTGGCTATATTCATATACGTCCATTTGAGTAGCTTTAAGTATCTGCATATAATTGGCTTTTACACATGAAATCAAATCCTCATGCATAGTCTTCTGATAGCTCGAACTTTGGAGTAGCTTCAAAATCAATTGGTATACTAAAAACTTATCAGCTATCAAGGCATAACATGAATCAACTCCACCAAGCATGTCTTCTTTCTGCTTAATCACCGAAACTACTTCAAAATTAGTCAACTTCGATACAAGACTCTTCTGCATTATTTGATTCCTTAGTATGTTAGAAGAAGACTAATTAGGAAAGAAAAAAAAAACTTAATTAACAAATTGAACCACACAAAAGCTCTCTCTCACTCCTCATCAAAAAGGACAACTCTCATTCTCTCATTCTCTTTTTTCTCGGGCCACACTGAAGAAGACACCAAAGGTCCTTTAAAAAGAGCATTATATGGATGGGATGTTTGATTCTTACTCAAATTCAAAAACCAACACCCACTAAAAGATAAGATTAGATAACTATTCTAGAATAAATAACTAAGTAGAATAAACTAGAAATAAAATCCTAAAGTCATTATAATTAATGACTAACTAAATAAGAATCCTAATAGGATTAGGATTTAGCAGTGAATCTCAACAAACCTCTTTCTTTTCTTGTTTGTCATTTCTCTCTTTTCTTTCCCCAAAACATTTGGTTAAGCAATGGATGAAATTTAAAAATTTTAGTGTTAATATGAATGTGATGAGCAAGCAACTTTTAATCATCGCAACCGTCTATTATTATCTTTTGCTTAATCATGATAGTGATTATTTTCTCATCCTACATGTGCATTTGCAAGTATAATTTTGCAAGCTGGGAGAGATACAACAATATTTTGTTCTTGCACCATTTTTCTCAAAACATGAACTTTAATATCATTGAATATACATGGCTATTGTATAATATGAAAACTTATGATGTATAACTAAAACCATAGATGGCCAAATCGTGGGATTGGGCAACAACCACTATATTGTAAACATCCAATCTAGTGGGAGAAGTGCCTTACCTTTTTTAAGAAAATTTACTTGATCTATTTGCTATCACAAAACAAAATATGAATGAGATCAAAACTCAGTGAACTCATTCATGATAGAAGATATTTTTTTCATTTATTGCATATTAGTTTTACTGCATCTTTGACACAGGTTGGTAGTTTAAATTCCTAAGGCGTGGGTCACGCCCAGGGCATGCGATTCACTGCTTTTTAATGAATTACAAAGACCCTATGCTGGGTTGCATTCAAATATGTATATTATGGTCGTCGAGTAAGCTTACCCTTCATAGAAAGATTGTAATTCAAAGACTTATAAATAATTAATATTTAATTGAAGACTATAAACCACGTATAACTCGGCATAACTAATTTAACATAGACTAAAAACTATTTAAGACTTGTTTGGTTCACGGAAAGAATTTTTTCCACTGAAATATATTTTTTGGAAAGCTTATGCCTAGAAATTTGCATATTTGGGCGACTATGTGGAAGTGATATATTTCAAAATAGCTTGTATAGAATATCTGTTACGTTCTTGATAAAAAAAAATTTAGCTCATTCTACCTAAAAGTGGGCATTTTTAGAAAAAAAAATATTTCAATTTTTCGCTAATAAAAATTGAACTTTTCATATTCCATATATTTTTTTATAAAATATAAAAATCATATTGCTATATAGAATCTAAATTTTATTTTTTTTTTAAATTTCAACTAAATTTGGGATATTTCTTGACCGGATCTTTCCCTCTCCTCTTCTACCTGAACTCGCCACCCACCGCCGACTTCGCATGACGATTCACGGAACTACGTGAGCCGTGGATTTCTTTCGTAATTATAATAATGCATGTAAATAGAAATCGGCAAGCGAAACTACCACTTTATTCAAGGGTTGAAAAAGAAGTAGTCGGCAATATTTTAACCTGAATGCCGACTTTACGTGATATAAAATGCAAAGCTTCTTCTCCCTATATCCGCCGGTCATCGTCTCTGTCATCTCTTTCTTGCTCCTCACTATTCTCCAATGGCTTCAGCTATGATGGAGGACAGTTTCGAAGACGATCGGCTGGCCTCAATGACCACCGACGACATCACCAGGGCCTCTCGCCTCCTCGACAATGAGATCCGGATCCTCAAGGTAAAACCCTAATCAAGATCCCATCCTTCTCCCCAATTTGTCTGAAGGATCGCAATGAATTAAACCCTGAAACTTTAACACAACAAAGGACAAGAAAAAGAAGTATGGATTTCACTTTATCTTCTCGACTCGTAGCCCTCTTCATTGGCATTATATGATGAACTTTTGGATGTTGCTGTCAGAAATTTCAGAATTAGATTCAAATATATTTCACCTAGATAATCAGGGCTTCCATTTATATGTTATTAATGGTTTGAAGGATGGAAGCAGTTTAATCTCGTTATTTTACGACATTAACTTTTGCACTTCATGCGCCTTATTGTTAATCATATCATTTGTTTCTTTTTTTAACTGACCTTCGTGGTTTCTTTGGATTTTGGAGATGAATCCAGAAGATGGGACTGAGGAAGATGGTGTAAATGTTGATATAGACTCGCAAAGAAAGGGAAAATGTGTTGTTCTAAAAACTTCTACACGGCAAGTAAGCTAGAAGCCCTCATTTATCCATATTTTACTTATTTTTCCCTTGATGGAGCGTAAGTGCTGCTTCATCTTGCCTCCTAAATGTAGACTTGAATGTTGAAATATCAAATGGTCTTGGCAGAGCCTATTCAAAGTTAGCTTACTTTGGCAATGCGACGATGGAACCTATCCAATATATATATATATATATATATATATATATATATATATATATATATATATATATATATATATATATATATATATATATATATATATATATATATAACCTTGATGAGGGAACTATTATACTCATCCTTTTTGATTTTTCATTATATAATTATGACAATGTGCGCACTTATGTGTTATGCTATCCAGTTTTATTCTCCTGCTCCTATCTGGAGTTATTGATGTTTAGACTTTTAAAGTTTCTCTTTCTTTTACGAATTGAAAGTCAGTCGTCAGATTGCCACCTTGTTTATATTTTGAAGGACGATTTTTGGACTTGGCATGACCTTGGATTCTGATGCTCTCTATCAACTGAAAAACCATTCGTCCATCTGATGGAATTAGGTGATTAAGTATTGGTGACAACTTCTTTATGTGATTTCAGACTATCTTCCTTCCTGTTGTTGGGTTACTTAGTCGACCCTGATAAGCTTAAACCTGGAGATTTGGTTGGGGTTAACAAGGACAGCTACCTAATCTTGGACACCCTTCCTTTGGAATATGACTCACGAGTAAAGGCAATGGAGGTTGATGAAAAGCCAACTGATGATTACAATGATATTGGTGGCCTTGAGAAGTAGGTAACCCCTACTTCCACAATGTAGGTATGAGCTTCTTTGTGTTTGTAATGAAATTCCACTGCTAAAGAGCCAATTGCTATTCTAACTTTCAGATTCAATCTTGGTTATTTTTATTTGGGTTTTTTGCATGGATACCCTTCTAAATATCAGATTTTGCGTGAATACCCTTCTAAAATTGATATTTGCAGTCTTGCGTGAGTCCTCCCTAAGGTTATTACCTAAGAAATGCTTACTCTTATTTCCTTATTGTATCTGCTACTAAATGCTTCTATTTGTGTTTATAAATCCAAGAACTTGTTGAAGGCATTGTGCTGCCAATGACACACAAAGACCGGTTTCAGAAATTAGGGATTCGTCCACCTAAAGGAGTGCTTTTGTATGGACCACATGGAACAGGGAAGACACTGATGGCTCGTCCATGTGCAGCACAGACAAATGCTACTTTTCTGAAGCTAGCAGGACCCCAACTCGTTCAGGTTATTATTCAAAGCAAAAAATGCATGCTTGTGTTCTCATTCAGTTGTTTCTTCACCATTCATTTATGCTTATAAATCCACTTCCTCTACATATTTTGCGCTGAAGAAATTGTCCAAGAGCTTGACCAGTTCCTTCCACTTCAAGTCACAGCAATCATGCATTTCTTGAAGTTGTTTCTAATGCAATGCCGTGTCCTAGTTGATTGATCTCAGTTGATTGTTAAATGACAAATATGGATGAAATGTGATTTTCTTTGCTAGTTCTTATTTGGAAATAAATTGTTTCCTCAATTCCTCATTGTGCATCATTTACATCATTCTCTTTATGTGCCACCATCCCTCTATCTGCATCTTACTAATCCTTTTTCTGTGGTTTGTTACACTTTGAGATAGATTAAACTGCCACTTAACCTCCCAGATGCACCCTTTTCTTGAAATATGAAATGATATAGTTGTATCGCATTTAATACTAAGTTTGGTTGCCAATTGAACTTTCAATGGAAAAGTCTATTTATCTCAGTTTGACTGATCTGTTTTATACATGATGATTTTTTAAGAACAGATTTGACACATATTTACTTACATGAACGGAATTTTTCCATTTTCATGAGCTTGTTATTGAAGAAAGTATGCGCAGACTGCCTCCTAAACCACACCATGCATGCTTATAATTGTTTTTGCAGGATGTTTGAATAACAGATTATATAACGAATTTCTTATGCTGTAAAATGGGCTAGAGCTAAAAAAATTCAAGAAAGACAATATCTGCAACACAAGTGAATTGAAGCTAGAGTTGTTCAAATAGAAAGAAAGTATGGCAGCTTTGCCTAGGAGGAGTCGAGAGAGATAGTTGTATGTGTTGATAATCGATTTGTACAATGATTTCTTATTAGTTTCATTTTTTTAAACATTAATATGTGACTATTTTTTTCTAAAATATAGGATAGAGCTACATTCCTTATTGCAGAGCGTGTCAGGGAGTAATCATTATTTGGCAAGACCAGTCATATCGAAGTTTAGGTGTTCGTCGAATTGATAGAACCGGAGCATTATGGTTGAGTGAGGGGTTATGACATTGGAGTTACCCTCACTCAGTTGTTTACAGTGAGCAGATATATCCAAGATGCCAGACATAGGTTTGTAGTTTGAAGGCAGCGATGGAAGAGATGAGACAGAGCCATTTGACAGAGATGGAGGAGATGAGGCAGAGCCATCCACTACACCAAAAAAGAAAAATTTCCGACTCTTATTTGCCAACGCTTATTCCAAGCGTCGGCAAAAATTTTTCCCCGTCAACATTTGCCGACGCTTTTTAAAAGCGTCAAAAAGCGTCGGCTAATGACGACGCTTAAAAGCGTCGTCAAAATTGATACGTAATTGACGACGCTTTTAACGACGCTTTTTAGCGTTGTTAAATAACGACGCTTTTAAGCGTCGTTAGAAGCGTCATCGGAAGCCAAAAAACCACCTAGTTTTAGTCCCACATCGGCGGATCTGAAAAAGAAACAACTGTTTATATAGCCAAACCCAACCACTCTCCATAAATGGAATGAAGGTACCGATCGGGGAGGTTATTTATATTTCTCTTTGTGTTTCATCAGTACTAGGGAATGGAAGAAAAGATGCAGACCGTCAATGGTAATTTTTTTGGCAAATGGTAATTAGCGACGCTTTAAAGCGTCGGTAAAGAGCGACGCTTTAAAGCGTCGGTAAAGAGCGACGCTTTAAAGCGTCGCTAAATTGTAATTAGCGACGCTTTTGAAAGTGTCGGAAAATATTTTTTCCACTGTAGCATAGGCGACGCTTTACCGACACTTTGTAAAGCGTCGGGATGGTTTCTACCGACGCTTAAAAGCGTCGCTAATAGCCAAAAAAAGCATCGCTAATGTCCAAGTTTCTTGTAGTGATCAAATAGAGATACAATCTTTGGGGGCTTAGCTTGATCAGATTACATCTTTGTTACATAGGTTTGTCCCTCCTCAGGTAAACAACTACATATATTTGAATATTTTACATAATTATTATGTATTTTTATATGAGTTTAATAATTTTTATATTCTTAACTTCTAAAGTTTCTATTTTTTTTTTGCAAGTTTCTGATGCTTCTAGTACTCAGAGATGATGATGATGCCATTGACCCCTGATAGCTCTTAGACTATTTATTTAGGTGTTTTATATGTATATTTTGTATATTTTTGGAAGCACATTACAAATGTAAATTGAGAATGTAAATATAATCATATTTGATAATATGAATATTTCGAATAATCTGTTTGATTATAACATGTGTTATTATATGACTTCTGTTGAGTATGTGTTCGGTGTATATATTTATATATAGAGTTTTAATTTTTTTTAAAATAATTTTTTTAAAACAAAATTAACTATTACATGCTTTCGTTAAAATATATTAGCTATGCTTATTTGTGTTGTTAATTAGAGACGTAAATATGCATCGCGGATATAAGATGCTTTATCGCTGATACTTTTAAAAAGCATCGGCATATTTTATAACTCACTATGCGAACAAAATGCGTTGTTAAGTCGGTTTTCGATGGTAGCATAGTTGATGCTTTTGCGATACTTTAGAAAACGTCGAAAATAAAACACCTGACGCTTTTTCGTTTCAGTATATACATTAAAAAGCATCAACAATGTCTGATTTTCTTATAGTGGAAGATTTGTGCACGCGTATATTTGGTCTCACATCGGTTATTCGTCTGAGAGATATTGAATACTTATATAAAACTAAGGAATCCAAAAAATATTATCTGCTAGCCTTTTTAGATGAGATTCTAAGTTGTTATAAATGGTATCATAGTGAATTCTCATTGTCTATGTGGATTAAAGGACATTGCAGCATAGACTTATCGAGGTTGACTACGAGCCAACTATGGTGCTTGTGATTCGAATGGATTTACATTTTTAGCGACAAGGATACCAGGGTTTAAATGGAAAAAGTATATGTTCTGTTATAAGGTTTCACCGCCATCTAAAGAATAACACCTGATGAAAAACTGAAAGTGCAAGTCATCTACAACCCCATGAGTGGTCCTCAGTCCTAAATTAAAAGATTGGTTCAGCCAAGGTACGTAACTGATCTCGTTAGATTTTTGAGCTTTATCCAATTCTTGGCATGTGATAAATAGAAAGAGAAACTCATCCATAGTTTATTTTTTTCTGGCCAATATGCATGAGTTTAGTGCAAAGAGTCGGTTAAGACATGGACTTGACTCGTATATATACGATCATTCCCCTATAGACCAAACCCCTTCTTCCTAGAAAAGCTCGGCCAATGGGCCAAGACCAACCTATCACTAGGGATCTTTGGATAAGAAAGAACCCTCCGCCTAATGATGGGCTCAACGCTACCAAAAAACACGCATATAGTGACGGAGATTCCCATCACTATACCGTGTTTCCGGTTATTAATACGGAATTTGTGACCGGAGCTCCCGTCACTGAATTAGTTACAAAAACACGCGTCACTAAATTCTCAGTGACGGCAGCGATTTCCGTCACTAAACTCTGTGACAGAACCACTGTCACTAAGTCGTTACAAATCCAAAAATTAAATATTTAAGAAATTACATATTTTCCGTCACTAACCAGTCCCTGAGTTAGTGACGAAGATAACTTGGTCACTGATTTGTCACAGAATTTGGTCACAAGTTTGGTCACTGATCTGTCACAACCTTCAGTGACAGATTTAGTCATCACAGACATGGTCACAAATTTTGTCACTAATTCCGTCACTGACCTAGTGACAAGGTTACCGTCACTTATTTATCATAATTCATTGAGCAAAATCAATTTTTAGTAACCAAAATTCTGTCACTAAGTTTATGGCTGCTCGTCACAATACTTGGTAAACAATTCAGTAACCAAATTTGGTCACTAATCATATTCCAATAACCTGGTACATTTGGTACATTGATTGGCTCATAATAATAATAATAATAATAATAATAATAATAATAATATTAGAAATATCAAATGCATTTAATATTACGCAAAAGTCATTTAACATGTCATTCAAAATAGGCATCAAAATGTCCTAAATCCATCAAAATCAAAGTCCAAAAGTATGTCATAGAGATCAACAGAGATTTTATTCCTCCTACGAATGCAAAGACCTATCATCTAAGGCAAAAGCAATCATAATGAAGCATGATTAGCAGAACCAGAATCACCATTACTCCCCTAATCTGCATGCTTTGGTCCAAAACCAATCTATTCTCTCATCTTTTGAAGAACTTTGTCTTGCTATTTTTTCTTTTCGTGCTCAAGAATACCTAGAAGGTCTTCACGCATATACAACTATGGAGCTTGACTTGTAGAGGTGGAAGAGGATGATGATTGCCCAATAATTCCAGTAAAATCCTCTAGGGGACTAAAGCCATAGACATGGCCATGAGTTGGGACACCAGTTGCCTCAAACCACAAGTCATAATCACGTGGTGGAGCATCTGAGGTGGAGATATCACCATATTTTTTTGGAGTATTCAGCTAAATACTTTGTCTGCTAGTTGATTTGAAAGAAGAGAAAAACATTATGGTGGATCTTCTTTAGTGTTGATAGGTTGACTAGTGCAGGAGTCGTTTGCAGGGATCATCCTCTGTTAGAAATGCTCTTTATTTTTTTGATGTATCCCGAGACCATGCCATTAGAAATATGCACAATGAGATCTTCTATATGGACCAGTTCAATCTATCAAAAAACAAATGTGACCCCCCCCCCCACCAAACCAACAATAAAAAAAAACTATGCGCAT
Organism: Phoenix dactylifera; assembly: GCF_009389715.1. Taxonomy (NCBI): domain Eukaryota; kingdom Viridiplantae; phylum Streptophyta; class Magnoliopsida; order Arecales; family Arecaceae; genus Phoenix; species Phoenix dactylifera. The sequence continues at coordinate 10,159,231 of NC_052392.1, read as the reverse complement.
TTGTTCATGTCTTTGAGAGATGTTCCAGTACTTATCATAGCCGATCGCCTACCGTGGACCCTCAAGCAAACTCTGTCTTCTTTGTCATCGACCTTAGATCATCGCACCCGATGCAACTCATCCTAAGCATAGGAATTCTGTTGTGCTGTTCTCCCTTTTGAATTCCACTACATCCAAGTACTTCGTCACCCCCTTATTTCTTGGTCCAACCCCGACTGCCTGCGTCCATTCCGTGCTCCATCGAGCTCTTAATCTGCCACGTCCGGCCATACCATGGCAGGACCATCACTAGCTTTCTCTGGCGGCACACCCACTCCAAGGCACAGCTTGAGCCCATAGTTGGTGATCCCATTCCTCAGCTGGTCGCAGAGCGTTGCATAAACTTCGAGATGATGTGCTCCATAAACCGTAGTAATTGAAGCACATCACATTGATCCAGTCGAACTTAATGGCAATTATCTCTGCTGGGTACAACTTCGGTATATAGCTGGGGAAGAAGAACTGGGATACAAGGTAGACGACAGTTGTGAGGCGCACATGACTGGCCTGTGGATCCCGAATGGCAGCATCGTGCCTTGCGTGTGGGATTTGGATCCTTAAATAGGGAGTACGTGAGGATCCATGCCGGTGTGTATTTTGTCCCACGATTATTTGGAGTATTTATACAGGATCAAGGAATCCAAATAATACCTTCTAGTTAGCCATTTTGGATGAGGTTCTGGATTACTACAAATAATATCAGAGTGGAATCGAACCATGTCCATGTGGACTAGGGAGTACTATAGCACGGGCTCATTGAGGCTAACTACGGGTCAAACCATAGGTCAATCGTAGTGCTTGTGATTAGATTTGAATAGATTTGAACCTCTAGCCTAACGAGAACGTTAGGGTTTAAATGGAGAGAGTATGTAAGGACCTGGGTGCGAGCGTGTAGGATAGCTATGGCCACCCAGTGGGGAACATGGTCCTGCTATGGCCACCACCAGTGGGGAGCATAGTCCTGATAGGAGGGTTGCGAGGTGTAGAGTGTAGTAATGAAATTGGCGGGCTACGGGCATACTCTTCCCCCTCCCCTCCTGTTTAAGCTTTGATATTATCACCAGGCTAAACGAGCCCAAATCCATTTATATTCAATCACAAATACTACGAATACTTATAGTCCACATGGGCCTCACAGGCTATGGGCATACTCTTCATCCTCCTCTCATGTTTAAGCTTTGATATTATCACCAGGCTAAACGAGTCCAAATCTATTTAAATTCAATCACAAACACCAAGATTAGCTTATGGTCCACATGGGCTATGGGCCCCTTCCACTCTAATACCATTTTGTAACAACCCAAGACTTTACCCAAAAATGCTAGTCTACATGGGCCATGGGCCCATTCCATCCTAATACCATTTTGTATCAATCCAATACTTAATCTAAAAATGCTAGTCAGAATGTATTATTTGGGTTCTTTACTCCTATATATATATATCCTTTTTTTTTGGTACATTGGCAACTCACCCACACCATGTGTGGGCATAGCCCAAGGAGTCAAACAATAAAATAGAATGCAAGGAAGGCAATATAGGGTCATAGGTCTCCCAAATAAAATTTTTGGAGTGATGAGCTGCATAGGATGCCACCTAATCCGCAGCGCTATTGGCCTCTCTGAAGACATGGGTAGCCCAAAAAGCGACGCATTTGCCTAGTAGACGACAGATATCATGCAACAATTGCATCCCCCTGCCGGCACCCCTGGGCCCCATGATCCCCTCGATCACTGATGAGAGCACAAAAGTGCGATCTACACGCTGCTTAAATTAGTATTACTGCTAACATATAACGATAAAATCACTAAGTTAATATTATATTTTTGTTTGGCACAGGTTAGTCTAAATTAAAGTTTAAATGCACATTTGGTAGGGTTTAGAGGGATGCATCATGGCCCGAAACCGTGCGAGCCCAATCCTGCCATGATCTGATCGAGCACATTTGCACCCAAACATCTGAGCCCGCGTGCGATCTCCGAATGATCCTCGCGTTCCTCCCTTTTCGGATTAGCACCCACACTCTTCCGGAATAAAGATTCCCACTCTCACTTCATCACAAAGAAAAAGAACTTTTTAACCTCCAATCCCATGAAGAATAGCTGAAAATACTATTCATTCCTGAAGTTACTATTCATGCTGAAATCACTGTTTATATGAACAGTGTTCCGAGATGACACTGTTCATATGAATAGTCTTACGTAAAAACATTGTTCATATGAACAGTGTTACGGGAATTTTCTTTGAGTTCACTGTTCTTCTTCTTCCTCCTGCAGTGCATCACGACCGTCCATCTTCCAGATCAGATCAAGCTTCATCCCGTGCGGAAACAGGGAGAAGAAAGGATCCTGCACCCGTCCGCCCACGCGCGTCTCCTCCCTTTCGATTTCAAGCCGTGATCCCAGCTCTTCCCGTGATCCCAGCTTCCACCATGGTCCAGCCTCCCACGCCCGTTTCTCTTCCCAGCGGTCCCACAACATCCTCCGCGTCTCCTTCCTTTCGCGCCCAGCAGCCCGCGTTCTTCATGCAGTGAGCGTCCGAGCGCCACGGGTCATCGCCTCCTCACAGCATCCCGTAATCCCAGCGTCTGATTGCAAGCATCCCATAATCCCAGCGTCCGACTGCAAGCATCCCGTGATCGGCTCCTCCCAGTGCCCGGATGCATGCTCCTCCTGGCTTCTTCCGCTCGACCCAACGCGATTAGAATCCCAGCATCCCACGCGTGACCCCAGCAATCACGCGTCCCCCTTCCGGATTCGAGAGTCCCCAGCAGCAATACCGATCCAAAGATCCCACGATGCAGCCCCTCCTCCGCGATCTGCCCTCCAGCATCATGCCAAAGATCCCGCGTCCACCTCTTTCACCGTTTCAAAAATCATCTAGCGCGGCATCCTCCTCCCGGCGATCCCGCACACGAGCGTGCGTACCCCACCTCTCCACGCAATCAGGGGGGTGGGCGACCTATTTAAGGGAGGCAAGGCCATCGGCTGAGGGGAGAGATGGACGCCCAGAAAAACAGAGCACACTCTGTTTTGAAGAAGAGAAGAATAAAAAAATAGGGGGAGAGAAGAAAGAGTTGTTTTGTTTTGTTCTTCTTTCTTTGTTTTTATGTCTTATTTTGTAGAAGGGAGGAAGCATTAAGTTTCCAATCCTCATTTTATTTTTGTAATTGTCCTTTTATGCAATCCATTATTGTCATTTTCTTTCATGCAATCCTTGTTCTAGATTCAAGTTAATTTCTGTTTTTTTATGCAATCTTTTAATTTTTTTTAATGCAATATATTTAATTCTTCTTTTATGCAATTTATGTTCCAAGCTCCAATCTTCTTAGTTTTCATCCATTTTATGCCAAAGCTTTTCTTTGATTAGTTCAATATATAAATGCCTTTCGAATTTAAATACCTGTCTTTTTGTCAATTTTAAGTAGAAAACATTCTCTGGTAGCCCAGAGAATCATTCAAACATCCCCAAAGTAATGTTTTTCTTTTGTTATTCAAAAATCGATTTCGAATCCGAGTGAACGTTTTGATTTTTATGCAACTCCAATCGCCTTCCTGTGGAACGACCTCTTACGACCACTATTCATCGAGTAGAAAAGGTAAGAGTAAAATTTATTTAAACTTTGTTTGTTGGTTCTAACAACGATATGTTTAGCGTATTTTCAGGTAAACAGGAATTGGGCAACAATCATCATGATGGAGTCCCCCTCAAGCAGGATGTTGTCGGCCCCCAGCACTCGTCTGGCATAGAAGGCCCCCTCCCAGGCTGCCCGAACCTCGGAGCTCGTGATAGTCTGCTTGAAGATGCGCCGACCCCTAGTCGCCACTAGTTGGGCCTGCTGATCCCTGATGATGAAGCCGATACCATAGCGGCCATCCTTCTTGACACTCTCGTCGAAGTTCACCTTAAGAAAATCAGAGGGTGGGGGCTCCCAGGATATAAGCATGAGCCTGGGCGCTGCTAGAGCATAGTGAGAGCTTCAAATTTTTCTGGCCAACCCAAGGCACGGCAATGCAGTAATAACAAGGACCTCCGGTGCTAGGAGTAGGGCTCTATCCGCCACTACTCTCGAGGTGCTCCACTCTCCCCAAATACTCAGGCATTTCTATCTAGCCAACAATAGTACGCCAAATAAGTTGCTCTAATCTCCTGCTCCATAAGTCCAAGTCGCCGAGAGGACTCTGCCAGAAATATCAGAAAATTCTTCATCGATGACCATCATGGATGCAAACCGATGGAAGCCGACACGCACTCCCAGATCCAAATAGCCCGCTGGCAGCCGAAAAGAATATGATGGATAGTCTCCTCCGCCTCCTGGCATGCCCCACATCCCATGAAGATGTCCATCCCCTGCCGGGCTAGCAACCCCTAGTGGGCAGACATCCCCATGCAACCTTCTAGATAAACAGAGCCACTCAGGGATGAAGGTGTAGCCACCAAATCTATCTCCCCTCGATTTGCCGTGCTACAGGCCTCCTGATCAACCTGAGGAGATCCTGAGACCGCACCTCTGATTTGCTAGTGCTGCCCCGTACCCTCCTATCCTCCGCCTCACTTATCGGGATCGGCACCGCCAGCACCCTCTCTGCCGGCTGCTTGCCAAAAGCCGCAATCCACATCCCATCCTCGCTTTCCTGAGGCAAGCAAGTCGTGGACTCTGCATCCCTCTAACTCGTCGGGGTCGACGAAAGTAGGCCATCCACTCAATGGTACCTCAGCTAGCCAGCAGCCGCTCAACGCATCCATGGCTTGTCCATCTTCAATCTCCCAGCTGATCTTCGGGATCGCCAAGGGTGCTCGAGAGCATATCTCTCTCCATAGGAGGGAGCTGTGCAGGTCGGCCTACATGGAACACTGCTGGGTCCACCGAGTCCTATGTATATATATTCAAAATCTACGTAGTGCATAGTCGATGTAGGACTAAATATATATCCATACATATCCTCATAGTTAACATTTAAGGGGGTGATGATGAGTTTGAAGGAGGTATCATTTAGTTGGGCAAAAGCATAGAATATGTGAGCGAAGTAGGGGAGATCAATGGACGAAGGAGGGAAAGGAGTGGTAATAGGTACGTTGGTAGGTGGCTTCGATCGTTAAGAAGAGGGGCCGAACCGGGGTTGGCTTTAGTGGAATAGAGGGAACAGAGGGGCTTGTGGACGATCCAACACCGTAAGAGTTGCTCATGGCAGGTAGGAGGAGAAAAAAGAGGGTCGCTAAAGGGAAGAAGGCTATGTACCCACAAGCCATGTTGGAGAGAGTGTACAGTCCTTAGCTCTACACATGGTTAATTTGAGAAATTCAAAGATGAACTTTGGTGTGCTAAGATTTAGAGAAACAATGTTAAATACTTGCTAAGTACTTCATTGTGGGTCACTTAATATTATTTTCCTTTTCTGTTTCGCGCGAAAGAATGATTAAGCCTCATCATACAAAATTATTGTGGGATCACTCATTGCGCAAATCTCAAAGCACTCCAAACTCTGTCCTTCATCCGTTGGTAGAAATCTCAAAACAAGCAGATGATCCAGAGGTAGATTTGTGCAAAAAAAGGTGAATCATTCTGTAGCATGAAAGAGACACCGTTGTCTCAGTGTTGCATGGTGGACGTTTGTGATCTAATTATCACCAAATATTAGTATGGACGGATGGTAACACCACTTGCTATTTGAGGCATGAGTTAGAGTTTGATGCCAAAGGGTGTAAACCTTTTGTTTTAAGCCTCTATTTCTTAGTATGCATATTTCATATTGTTAGGTTTAGCTTGGATGTCGGTTTAGGTAGAGAGAAGAGGAGACCCAGGTATAAAGTAGGATGTAGGGTTAGAACCCCTCGGAATTTTTTTAAAATTGTAACTCAAATTCCAAGCATAAATCACAATTGTTTTTGTGGTACCTCATAAAGCTCTTTTATTAAAAGAGACTGAAACAAAGATACGTAAGGGGTAAAGCCAAAGTTAAGCAAATAAATACTTATTACGTCAAGCCAAGGAGAGAGATAACATTGGCGGAAGAAGATGAAGAAGGAAGGCCATCGCTCAACTCTGCCATGCGCCCCATGCTGCCAACAACAAACGCTACGAGTTAGTACATAAAAAGGGAGATGGGTTACGAGCCCTCGTCACATTAGTGCTAGATTAGATGTCAGCCGCTAATCCCGCCTTTAAGCATATTTTGACCCTCGACACGTGTCTACTAAAACTTAGTAAAAGAAACAGTTGACAGCTATCATTTGGGACATGTCGATCACCGAATTTTTCTCAATGTATCAAATTTATTAAATTTGTTTACCTCCACGAGAGATGCTCCAATCCTCGTCGTTTCCGATCGTCCACAAGAAATACCCGCCGAGGCCGTGCTCCAGCGCGAAGTCTATCTTCCTCGTCACCGACCACAGGTCATCGTAGCCGATCCAATTGGTCCCGGCGTAAGAATACACAGACACCGTTATTTCATCATGCACTTGGGTCGCGTTGTTTTCCGTGTTAAAATCCACCACCGCCGAGTACACCATCTCCCCGTCAGTTCCCGGTCCGATCCCTACTGCCGGTGCGCCGATGCCGTGGTCTGCCGGATCCTTGAGCTTCCACGTCCGGCCATATAATGGCAAACCCATCACCACCTTCTTCGGTGGAATCCCAGCCTCCACCCACGACGTGAGTCCATAGCTCGTGCTCACGTTGCTCTTTGGGTCGTACAGCGCCGCAGGCGCCCCAGTCTCCGACGTGTCCCATGAGCCATGGTAGTCGTAGCACATAGCGTTGATCCAGTCCAGACTGACCGCCATCTTGTCGGCCGGATAAGATATTGGTGTGCTGCCTGTGAGGAAGAAGTGCGACGCGAAGTACACGGCTGACGTGAGCAACAGGCTCGGTCGGCCAGTCTCGGCCGCTTCGCGAGAGATTGCGTCGCGCCATTCCATGAAGAGGTCGCCGAGGCTGGCCATTTTCTCCGGGTTCGACGGGAACTCCCAGCCGAGGTCCAGGCCGTCGAGGTTGTACTCACGGGCGACGGCGATGGTGGATTTAATGAAGGCGGAGCGGGTGGAGAAGTTGGTGGCCATGCTGGCGAAGGTGTCTTCGCCGCCGCCGCCGCCGCCGATGGAGAGCATGGCTTTGATTGGGGGGTCGTGAGCGTGGAGGGTGGCCGTGAAGTCGGCGAGCATGCCTGCGTCGGAGGGGGTGACGACGAGTTCAAAGGAGGTGTTATCTAGTTCGACAAAGGCGTAGTAGATGTGGGTGAAGTAGGAGAGGTTGATGGAGGAAGGTGGGGAGGTGGAGTTAATCCATGAGGACCAGTAGCCGGCTTTGATGGCTGACGATGGGAGAGGGACGGGGGCCATGGCTGCAGATGGGACAGAGGCCGGAGCCGGGACGGGAGGACCAGTCGGCGGAGAGGGGCTTGCAGCCGGTGCAGCGCCATAAGCTCCTGCTCTGGAGATGTAGGGGAAGGAGGTGGTGGTTAGGATGAGGAAAGCTATGAATTCCGAAGCCATGGTGGGAGAGAAAGGGCGAACTTTTAGATGGTAATAAAAGGTGATCAGGTTGTCTTATAGGAAGAGGTGGAGCCCCGGTGACAACGAAAGGCTATGACCGATGAGGTTGGCGATGATTGCTAATGGAGGTGGCGATGATTGCTAATGGAGGTGTGCTACCACCACCTCTCCGTGAGTCTACTGGCGAAGGGGATGTTTTGTCTCACTATGGGGCAGGGGTGGCAAACAGGTCGGGTCGGATATAAACATGTCGGGTCAGATACAGGTCGGGTCAGAAAATCATAAACCTGAACCCGACTTGTTTATTAAATAGGTCAGAAAATCATAACATGAATCTGACCCGTTTAATAAACAGATAATCTGACCCGACACATTTAACCTGTTTAATAAACAGGTAACCTGTTTACCAACCCGACCCGTTTAACCCGTTTAACATATTTAATCCATTTAATCTGTTTTCTAAATCGAATGGTCATCCATTAATGCTGCCATTTCATATAGACATAATGAATAAAAATCAGGTAAGCTGCCCATTCAATTACTGCTATATGACTATTTTAAAACAATTTTTGCAACAGTTTTTGGGTTTATACATCCTTCATGAAGACATCCAAACACCTAGACAAAAGGAATTTATTATCAAAGACAAAATGCAAAAGAGGCGCAACAAGGATCTGCCGTAAGGAAGGTTCCAGCCAGATTATGCCAGCAGAAAAGAATCAGTAGTAGAATAATTCCATAGCTACCAACTTCAATCGTCCACGGCGAAAGCAATATCCTGACAAGCGAATGCATGCATATGTTGGAATCACTAGATTATAAAAGCAAACACTGCAGGGGAAATTAATATGATAGACAGCAGAAAACTGAACAACTATTATTACAACCCAAGTCAGTAGGAGCTTCTATTCTAAAGTATACAGATTTCTTTTAAATACGCCATGCATCAATCATAAGAAACACATTAAGGTCACTGCACACTGTAAATGGTAGCAGAATCAAAAGCTTGCATTGGTCCTTTAAAATATTGCTCCATATCTTCTGGAAGAGCCTATATTCTTCAACAACCAACTTGCCACAACCAGAGGTTCAAATCCCAAACCACAACAGATTCAAACAAAATGAACAACCAATCCAAACATGCCCACTCCCTTCCCTAACAAATCCATCAATTCAGTCCATGAATGGGCTTAGAAGAGCTTGTAGGGTGATGAAGCATCCAAGGGGTGGATGAGATTGGTGAGGACTAAGGCCACCAGCATCAGCACGTAGGCAATTCCTTGGTCAATCGATGTCCCTGCATAGGAGCAAAGAAACAAATCATTCAACGTCATCAGTTCAAACTAAACACGATGGATATCGGTGACTCTACAACAACTAAAGATAACAAAGTGGATAGTCCAAGTCCATGATCATGATTCATTTCAAGCTTCTTGATCATGGTTGAATTTATAATGATTATAGGAAAACAAGGTACACAAGCATATTCAGAAATGTTATACAGTATAATACACCAAATAACGATGCCACGTAATAAATTAAAAATTACACCAAAAAATTGTAATATTTTCACAAAATTAGAGCTTCAATCATTTGAAATAGCACTATAATACACAAAGAAACTAGACATATATATAATCAAGAGACAGTAACATCTTAGTGTTTTTCTTAAACAAAGGTAAGACTATAAATCCTAAAATATCTATGTAAATTAAAAAAAGTACAGAGGCACGAAAGTTGATGTAACCCTAGTATAATTTCTGCTAACTGATTTTAGCTACTGCAGTGAATCTGAAATCAAGCAACCGTGAATCTGCTCCATCCAAGAACAGTGACAATAGAACCAGATAAGACAAAGAACATCAGAGACACCACCAGAAAAAACATTGGATGCATTCATGCAATCAACACTGACTTCATGAAATAAAATCTCAGAAACAAAAATCAATCAGCTCCAGAGAACAGCAGTGCATCTCGTCAAACATAAAGTACTATATTTATTAAAAGCTATTAATATTCGGAATTAATACAAGATTTTGTGTTCAAAAAAGAAAACAAAAGAGAGAACAAATAGAAGAAAAACAATCACAGAAAATTTCAAAGAAATAACTGGAAAACATAAACCACACCCTGTTTCACCAGAGAGAATACCATGGTACAGATTCAAGAAAAATGGTTGATATTTTCAAGAAGAAAGCTTTTTGTTAGAAAGCTTTTGCTGATACTTAAACTTGATATCTTCGTTTCCCAATATCAAAGAGATGATTTTTGATGGGCTGTGAAGAAGAAGAAGAAGAAGAGATCTCCTTTCCTATCTGTTGCTGGTGGTCCAAACCGAGAACGATTGGCACAGCGGTGTGAACGGGGTTCCGTTTGAGTTGCCTTGGTTGGTGTTGATTGCGCTCCACCTTCCACCGGGAAACCTGCAAGCAAGCCTCGCACCACCACTGGGGTAGTGGGGGCCCTCCGACGATCAAGTCAGAGGAGATTGGAGGAGAAGGAGAGATAATAGTAGCAAGTAAGAGAATGCTCTGGAAGTTCTTGCTTACCCTCCCCCCTTCTCCCCCCAGCCGCATATATACCAGGCTGGGGGGTCCTTCTGGGAGGTTGGTCATCGTGTAGCACGATGGAGCTGCCACTGACATGGCCGTTACAGGGCGTCGTGGGGCAGCGCTGGGTACGGCCATGACAGGGCGTAGTGGAGCTCCGCTTTGTACGGCTGTTACAGGGGATCGTGGAGCAGCGCCGGATACGACCGTTGCAGAGAGTAGTGGAGCAAAGGGCCGCGGCGTGCTTCAGGGGAACAGCCTGTCGTTGTCGAGAGATTACCGACTCGGGGTCGGACTGCTGGATCAAGGGGCAGCCGACTCGGGGTCGGGCTGCGAAGCCGAAGATATCCGACTTGGGGTCGGACAGCTGGATCAAGGGGCAGCCGACTCGGGGTCGGGCTGCGGAGCCGAAGATATCCGACTCGGGGTCGGATTACTGGATCAAGGGACTGCCGTAGTCTTCCTGGGTGCGCGTGCCGGTCACGTGGGGCGTGGCGGCTAAGTTCCCCCGTAACAGTAGCCCCCCACTTCCGAGCCTGGAACCAGGAGGGGAACGGGTGAAGGGAGTGATGCTTCGAGATTGCCGCCATCCCTCGGAAAGGCGCGCGCGCTTCGAGCTCCCCGCCTCCTTTATGGCGTATAGCGGTTGTCGCTGATCTGGCAGTCTGCGGATTTCGGCGGACATCCTTCCTCTTTTTAACTCTTGGTAGCGTCTCGCCGACTCCTGACTCTCGAAGTTCTTCCGGCGCTAGGCCAGGCATCCGAGGGTTAGGCCTCAAGAAATTCTTCCGGCGCTAAGCCAGGCATCCGAGGGTTAGGCCCCAGGAGATTCTTCCGGCGCTAAGCCAGGCATCCGAGGGTTAGGCCTCAGGAAATTCTTCCGGCGCTAAGCCAGGCATCCGAGGGTTAGGCCTCAGGAAATTCTTCCGACGCTAGGCCAGGCATCCGAGGGTTAGGCCTCAGGAAATTCTTCCGGCGCTAAGCCAGGCATCCGAGGGTTAGGCCTCAGGAAATTCGTCCGGCGCTAGGCCAGGCATCCGAGGGTTAGGCCTCAGGAAATTCTTCCGGCGCTACGCCAGGCATCCGAGGGTTAGGCCTCAGGAAATTCTTCCGGCGCTAAGCCAGGCATCCGAGGGTTAGGCCTCCGGAAATTCGTCCGGCGCTAAGCCAGGCATCCGAGGGTTAGGCCTCAGAAAATTCTTCCGGCGCTAAACCAGGCATCCGAGGGTTAGGCCTCAGGAAATTCGTTCGGCGCAAGGCCAGGCATCCGAGGGTTAGGCCTCAGAAAATTCTTCCGGCGCTAAGCCAGGCATCCGAGGGTTAGGCCTCAGGAAATTCGTCCGGCGCTAGGCCAGGCATCCGAGGGTTAGGCCTCAGGAAATTCTTCCGGCGCTACGCCAGGCATCCGAGGGTTAGGCCTCAGGAAATTCGTCCGGCGCTAGGCCAGGCATCCGAGGGTTAGGCCTCAGGAAATTCTTCCAGCGCTAAGCCAGGCATCCGAGGGTTAGGCCTCAGGAAATTCTTCCGGCGCTAAGCCAGGCATCCGAGGGTTAGGCCTCAGGAAATTCTTCCGGCGCTAAGCCAGGCATCCGAGGGTTAGGCCTCAGGAAATTCGTCCGGCGCTAGGCCAGGCATCCGAGGGTTAGGCCTCAGGAAATTCTTCCGGCGCTAAGCCAGGCATCCGAGGGTTAGGCCTCAGGAAATTCGTCCGGCGCTAGGCCAGGCATCCGAGGGTTAGGCCTCAGGAAATTCTTCCGGCGCTAAGCCAGGCATCCGAAGGTTAGGCCTCAGGAAATTCGTCCGGCGCTAGGCCAGGCATCCGAGGGTTAGGCCTCAGAAAATTCTTCCGGCGCTAAGCCAGGCATCTGAGGATTAGGCCTCAGAAAATTCTTCCGGCGCTAAGCCAGGCATCCGAGGGTTAGGCCTCAGGAAATTCTTCCGGCGCTAAGCCAGGCATCCGAGGGTTAGGCCTCAGGAAATTCTTCCGGCGCTAAGCCAGGCATCCGAGGGTTAGGCCTCAGGAAATTCGTCCGGCGCTAGGCCAGGCATCCGAGGGTTAGGCCTCAGGAAATTCTTCCGGCACTAAGCCAGGCATCCGAGGGTTAGGCCTCAGGAAATTCGTCCGGCGCTAGGCCAGGCATCCGAGGGTTAGGCCTCAGGAAATTCTTCCGGCGCTAAGCCAGGCATCCGAGGGTTAGGCCTCAGGAAATTCTTCCGGCGCTAAGCCAGGCATCCGAGGGTTAGGCCTCAGGAAATTCGTCCGGCGCTAGGCCAGGCATCCGAGGGTTAGGCCTCAGAAAATTCTTCCGGCGCTAAGCCAGGCATCTGAGGGTTAGGCCTCAGGAAATTCCGCTCGTTGGTCGGCCAAGGCTGGCGCAAGCCGAGGCGACCGGTCGGGGCTTCAGGCTAGTCTGCTCCCGGGATGATCATCGGGTTAGCCTGGCATCCGAGGGCCGAGCCTCGGGAAATTCCGCTCGTTGGTCGGCCAAGGCTGGCGCAAGCCGAGGCGACCGGTCGGGGCTTCAGGCTAGTCTGCTCCCGGGATGATCATCGGGTTAGCCTGGCATCCGAGGGCCGAGCCTCGGGAAATTCCGCTCGTTGGTCGGCCAAGGCTGGCGCAAGCCGAGGCGACCGGTCGGGGCTTCAGGCTAGTCTGCTCCCGGGATGGTCATCGGGTTAGCCTGGCATCTGAGGGTTGTTAGGCCTCAGGGAAATTCCGCTCGTTGGTCGGCCAAGGCTGGCGCAAGCCGAGGCGACCGGTCGGGGCTTCAGGCTAGTCTGCTCCCGGGATGATCATCGGGTTAGCCTGGCATCCGAGGGCCGAGCCTCGAAAAATTCCGCTCGTTGGTCGGCCAAGGCTGGCGCAAGCCGAGTCGACCGGTCGGGGCTTCAGGCTAGTCTGCTCCCGGGATGATCATCGGGTTAGCCTGGCATCCGAGGGCCGAGCCTCGGGAAATTCCGCTCGTTGGTCGGCCAAGGCTGGCGCAAGCCGAGGCGACCGGTCGGGGCTTCAGGCTAGTCTGCTCCCGGGATGATCATCGGGTTAGCCTGGCATCCGAGGGCCGAGCCTCGAAAAATTCCGCTCGTTGGTCGGCCAAGGCTGGCGCAAGCCGAGGCGACCGGTCGGGGCTTCAGGCTAGTCTGCTCCCGGGATGATCATCGGGTTAGCCTGGCATCCGAGGGCCGAGCCTCGGAAAATTCCGCTCGTTGGTCGGCCAAGGCTGGCGCAAGCCGAGGCGACCAGTCGGGGCTTCAGGCTAGTCTGCTCCCGGGATGATCATCGGGTTAGCCTGGCATCCGAGGGCCGAGCCTCGGAAAATTCAGCTCGTTGGTTGGCCAAGGCTGGCGCAAGACGAGGCGACCGGTCGGGGCTTCAGGCTAGTCTGCTCCCGGGATGATCATCGGGTTAGCCTGGCATCCGAGGGCCGAGCCTCGGGAAATTCCGCTCGTTGGTCGGCCAAGGCTGGCGCAAGCCGAGGCGACCGGTCGGGGCTTCAGGCTAGTCTGCTCCCGGGATGATCATCGGGCTAGCCTGGCATCGGAGGGCCGAGCCTCGGGAAATTCCGCTCGTTGGTCGGCCAAGGCTGGCGCAAGCCGAGGCGACCGGTCGGGGCTTCAGGCTAGTCTGCTCCCGGGATGATCATCGGGTTAGCCTGGCATCCGAGGGCCGAGCCTCGGGAAATTTCGCTCGTTGGTCGGCCAAGGCTGGCGCAAGCCGAGGCGACCGGTTGGGGCTTCAGGCTAGTCTGCTCCCAGGATGATCATCGGGTTAGCCTGGCATCCGAGGGCCGAGCCTCGGAAAATTCCGCTCGTTGGTCGGCCAAGGCTGGCACAAGCCGAGGCGACCGGTCGGGGCTTCAGGCTAGTCTGCTCCCGGGATGGTCATCGGGTTAGCCTGGCATCTGAGGGTTGTTAGGCCTCAGGGAAATTCCGCTCGTTGGTCGGCCAAGGCTGGCGCAAGCCGAGGCGACCGGTCGGGGCTTCAGGCTAGTCTGCTCCCGGGATGATCATCGGGTTAGCCTGGCATCCGAGGGCCGAGCCTCGGGAAATTCCGCTCGTTGGTCGGCCAAGGCTGGCGCAAGCCGAGGCGACCGGTCGGGGCTTCAGGCTAGTCTGCTCCCGGGATGATCATCGGGTTAGCCTGGCATCCGAGGGCCGAGCCTCGGAAAATTCCGCTCGTTGGTCGGCCAAGGCTGGCGCAAGCCGAGGCGACCGGTCGGGGCTTCAGGCTAGTCTGCTCCCGGGATGATCATCGGGTTAGCCTGGCATCCGAGGGCCGAGCCTCGGAAAATTCCGCTCGTTGGTCGGCCAAGGCTGGCGCAAGCCGAGGCGACCGGTCGGGGCTTCAGGCTAGTCTGCTCCCGGGATGATCATCGGGTTAGCCTGGCATCCGAGGGCCGAGCCTCGGAAAATTCCGCTCGTTGGTCGGCCAAGGCTGGCGCAAGCCGAGGCGACCGGTCGGGGCTTCAGGCTAATCTGCTCCCGGGATGATCATCGGGTTAGCCTGGCATCCGAGGGCCGAGCCTCGGAAAATTCAGCTCGTTGGTCGGCCAAGGCTGGCACAAGCCGAGGCGACCGGTCGGGGCTTCAGGCTAGTCTGCTCCCGGGATGATCATCGGGTTAGCCTGGCATCCGAGGGCCGAGCCTCGGAAAATTCCGCTCGTTGGTCGGCCAAGGCTGGCGCAAGCCGAGGCGACCGGTCGGGGCTTCAGGCTAGTCTGCTCCCGGGATGATCATCGGGCTAGCCTGGCATCCGAGGGCCGAGCCTCGGGAAATTCCGCTCGTTGGTCGGCCAAGGCTGGCGCAAGCCGAGGCGACCGGTCGGGGCTTCAGGCTAGTCTGCTCCCGGGATGATCATCGGGTTAGCCTGGCATCCGAGGGCCGAGCCTCGGAAAATTTCGCTCGTTGGTCGGCCAAGGCTGGCGCAAGCCGAGGCGACCGGTTGGGGCTTCAGGCTAGTCTGCTCCCGGGATGATCATCGGGTTAGCCTGGCATCCGAGGGCCGAGCCTCGGAAAATTCCGCTCGTTGGTCGGCCAAGGCTGGCGCAAGCCGAGGCGACCGGTCGGGGCTTCAGGCTAGTCTGCTCCCGGGATGATCATCGGGTTAGCCTGGCATCTGAGGGTTGTTAGGCCTCAGGGAAATTCCGCTCGTTAGTCGGCCAAGGCTGGCGCAAGCCGAGGCGACCGGTCGGGGCTTCAGGCTAGTCTGCTCCCGGGATGATCATCGGGTTAGCCTGGCATCCGAGGGCCGAGCCTCGGGAAATTCCGCTCGTTGGTCGGCCAAGGCTGGCGCAAGCCGAGGCGACCGGTCGGGGCTTCAGGCTAGTCTGCTCCCGGGATGATCATCGGGTTAGCCTGGCATCCGAGGGCCGAGCCTCGAAAAATTCCGCTCGTTGGTCGGCCAAGGCTGGCGCAAGCCGAGGCGACCGGTCGGGGCTTCAGGCTAGTCTGCTCCCGGGATGATCATCGGGTTAGCCTGGCATCCGAGGGCCGAGCCTCGGAAAATTCCGCTCGTTGGTCGGCCAAGGCTGGCGCAAGCCGAGGCGACCGGTCGGGGCTTCAGGCTAGTCTGCTCCCGGGATGATCATCGGGTTAGCCTGGCATCCGAGGGCCGAGCCTCGGAAAATTCCGCTCGTTGGCCACGCGCCTGTCGCTTGCCACTCGACGAGATTCTCCGTGTCCAGCTACGATCGTGTTTCTCCTCCTCTCCAAGCGTCGCCTGGGGAACACCAGAAGGGCATTAAATGCTAATTGAAGCGTTACCTGGGAAATCGGACCGCCAGTTGCTGCTTGCAAGGAGTGTCAGTTAAGCGGCCGCGATACGCGCGTTCTTCGAGGCAGATGCGGCCTGGGCGCGAGCGGAGATACGTGGACCGAGGGATACATGCCGCCCGGAGTGTCATCATAGTTTGCCATAGTGAGGGAGATCACCATGGCGTCATCGTGGGGAGTCTGAACCCCCTTTACATCCTCATCAGAAAAGGTGATTACATTACCGACCCTCTGCCTCTTTACGATGGCCGTCCCTGACGCTTCCGCCGAGCCCCCTGCGTTCCTCACGGGCCGTGAGCAGCCCCCAGTGATAGTGTGGATCACGCCCGCAACGGGTCGATTCTGCTCCCGAGGCTCCGAAGGAGCCGGGTCGGCTGGACGCGGGTCCGCGGGGGGACGTCGGTCGTTCACATATCGTCCGAGACGCCCCCGGCGGATGAGAGCCTCGATCTCGT
Source organism: Phoenix dactylifera (assembly GCF_009389715.1). Classification (NCBI taxonomy): domain Eukaryota; kingdom Viridiplantae; phylum Streptophyta; class Magnoliopsida; order Arecales; family Arecaceae; genus Phoenix; species Phoenix dactylifera. Next base: position 10,142,925 of record NC_052392.1, on the reverse strand, counting down.
CCCGAAGCTGGAAGCAGTCTTCGGTGTCGTGGCCGTGGTCCCGGTGGTACTCACAGTACGCCCGGGAGGGCCTCCTCCCAGGGATCTTCCGCATCTGTCTCGGGGCCGGGAGGTCCTCCCGCCCCTTGATCTCCATAAGGATCTGGGCCCGGGGAGTCAGGAGAGGGGTGTACCGGTTGAAACGTCGGGGCGGAGAACGAGGGCGTGGGGCGCCGTGGTTCCTCGCCGGCGACGGGCTTCTGCGCCGACGCTGGGGCGTCGGGCTCCTCCTCTGGCGTGCCTCTTTTCGCCTTTTCTTCCCAAGCTTTGGAGGGATCTCGGCGGCCTCCTTGCTCCGGTGGGCGGCCGCCTCCTCGGCGTCCGCATACTGGTTCGCCCGGGACAACAGCTCCGGAAAGCTCCTCGGCAGGCGTTTGTCCAGGGAGAAGGTGAGTCTGCCCTTCCGGAAGCCGCGCTTCAGGGCTGAAAGAGCTACCTCCTGGCTCAGGTTCCGGACCTCCAGCGTAGCCTTGTTGAAGTGGGTAAGATAATCCCGCAAGCTTTCTCCCTCGTTTTGCCGGACATCGAAGAGGGAGTCGGAGACGAGTCGCCGCCGGCTACTGACGGCGAAATGGGTGATGAAGAGGCGAGTAAACTGGTCGAAGGACTGGATTGAGTTAGCTTCCAAGCCGGCGAACCACGCCCTTGCCGGGCCACGGAGGGTCGCCGGGAAGGCCTTGCAGAGGAGAGGGTCTGATGCTCCGTGGAGGAGCATAAGGGTCCTGAAACTCTCGACGTGATCCCGCGGGTCCGCCGCCCCGTCATAGGGCTCGATCGCCGGCATTTTAAACCCCGGCGGATTCGGGGTCCGCAGGATCCTCGAGGCAAGCGCCGGCTGGGAGGAGATCTCCAAGTCGGCGAAGGGATCTTTGGAGTGGCCCTTCAGGACCTGGGTTGTCGGTGGAGATCGTCCACCCGCCGGTCCAGGGAGTGCGACCGATGGGTGGGAGACAAGGAGCACCGAGAGGGGGACCGACTGGAGCGCGGGTTCCTTGAGGACTGGGGGATCTGGGAACGCTCCCGGGCCCGCCTCTCGTACCCCGCGCAGCTCCGATGGGAAGGTCCCGGCAGAATGGACCGTGCTCAAGAATCTTCCTCGCGCCGGCGCTCCTCCCCATGGGAGAGGAAGGAGCGCGGGTTGAGGAGGACAGGTGAGCGCTCAGGGAGCAGCGGCTCCTGGGCCCGCTGCGGCGCCCGAGACATCACACCCTGCAGGTTCTGCACTGCCTCCGCGAGGGTGCGAACCTGCTGGGCTAACTGGTCGAACTGAGCGGCTTCGACCATCTGAATGGGAGGTGGAGCGGTGGAGTGTTGCTGAGAATGTGTTGGAGACGCAGCGGCCTCCCGGCCGGAGGCGCGAGAGGCCCCGCGACCGGAGGCATTGGAAGCTCCACGACCACCTCGCCGTGCCATTACGATCGCTCTGAGATTCGGCCCTCCTTCTAGCGCCAACTGTTGCTGGTGGTCCAAACCGAGAACGATTGGCACAGCGGTGTGAACGGGGTTCCGTTTGAGTTGCCTTGGTTGGTGTTGATTGCGCTCCACCTTCCACCGGGAAACCTGCAAGCAAGCCTCGCACCACCACTGGGGTAGTGGGGGCCCTCCGACGATCAAGTCAGAGGAGATTGGAGGAGAAGGAGAGATAATAGTAGCAAGTAAGAGAATGCTCTGGAAGTTCTTGCTTACCCTCCCCCCTTCTCCCCCCAGCCGCATATATACCAGGCTGGGGGGTCCTTCTGGGGGGTTGGTCATCGTGTAGCACGATGGAGCTGCCACTGACATGGCCGTTACAGGGCGTCGTGGGGCAGCGCTGGGTACGGCCATGACAGGGCGTAGTGGAGCTCCGCTTTGTACGGCTGTTACAGGGGATCGTGGAGCAGCGCCGGATACGACCGTTGCAGAGAGTAGTGGAGCAGAGGGCCGCGGCGTGCTTCAGGGGAACAGCCTGTCGTTGTCGAGAGATTACCGACTCGGGGTCGGACTGCTGGATCAAGGGGCAGCCGACTCAGGGTCGGGCTGCGAAGCCGAAGATATCCGACTTGGGGTCGGACAGCTGGATCAAGGGGCAGCCGACTCGGGGTCGGGCTGCGGAGCCGAAGATATCCGACTCGGGGTCGGATTACTGGATCAAGGGACTGCCGTAGTCTTCCTGGGTGCGCGTGCCGGTCACGTGGGGCGTGGCGGCTAAGTTCCCCCATAACACTATCCATTATTTTTTTGGGGGGTGAACCAACCCTTCTTTTAATCTATAATGGATCACAGACACAAATCTGTTCGTCTTCTATACTACAAAAGAAAATATGAATCAACTCCAATGAGAAATGAAAACACAAGGTACATCATTAGATCCTAGATGACCGGTACATCATTAGATCCTTCCATATCTCCAGACAAAAACAGAAAAAAAATTACAAAAGCGAAGAAGAAGAAGAAAAGAGCAGAAGCAACAAAAGCACTTACAACTGCAGATCCCCTCACGGTAGATGAGATCTATTCTCCCCAATAAACTAAATGAGAATCCACCACCACTTTCCTGACAATCCCCTGGATAACCAAGTAAATGAGCGAAACTTCATGCTGGAGCAGAAGCATCCCAAATAAATGAGCTTAAGATGACAAAAAGCCAAATCTTAATCAACCATCCGAACCCTAAATAGATGGATCCTTCTTACCTCGGTAGAGCAGAGGATCCGACCTCGCGTCGATGAGATCGAATCCGAACCTTAAGTAGCTCGCACACATGGAAGACTTCGAACAAAAAAGGGAGAGGGAAGGCGACGGGAGCCAAAGAAATCCCAGGGAGAGGGAATAGATGAGATCTTCTTCCTCTTCCTCTTCTTCTTTTCTTTTATTTTGTTATCATAGGGTAAAAGGAAACAGGGGTAGGGGGGCGTGATGTAGCCAAGGTCGCCGTTGATGGGGAGGAGGAAGTAGTCAGAAGGGGGAGGACCGGAGGAGAGGGTGGAGGCGGAGGAGAGGAGAGGGGAGAAGCCGAGAGGGACACTGAGGGGAGATGGGAAGAGAGCTCGGCGGCGCTTTGGACAAACCCTAAGTCCCTAACCCTAAGCATACCTCGCGGTGAAAATTTGAAATCGGGCCGAGGGGGAGTTGGGCTTCACTTCTCAGTACGATGCGGGCCATGCGGGCATGCGGCAGAGAGTTGGGCCGGCCTAGGCCTTGTGGGTATGGTCCTTATCTTCTATCAGCCCAATAGTTAAATGGGTTATACAGGTTAAACGGGTCAGATATGTAAAACCTATATCCGATCCAATTAATAAACAGGTTAAACGGGTCAACCTGTTTACGACCCGAATCTGTTTAGGCCAAACCCAAACCTGTTTATGGCGGGTCGAATACGGGTCGGGTTGGCGGGTCGGGTCATATTTTGCCACCCCTACTGTGGGCTTGAAATTCTCTCATAAGTTCATCGAAACATAAGTATTCATCAACTCTCCCGTTTTTTTTTTTTTTTTTGCTTTGGAACTGACTCCTGTTTCGGGTGACTAGTTGCTTCTAGGACTTAAAGTTTGGTCCACCTCCACCGGGTCAAGAGGCCTCATTTTTTAAAAGTAATTTTTCAGCGCTACAGTTTGATGTCCACCTTCGCCCAATCGGCTTCTAGAACACATTCTTTTTCGCTAATGACATGGCTCCTCCGTCCTCATTGATACCCCTCCTTGATCTTATGTGGAGAGCAAGCCTCTAATTTCATATAAACTGGCTGGCAAGTGACTCGTGCTAGGCGGAGGAACTTTAATTAAACGATAACAAAAAATACCTACTAAAAACATAACAGTAATAAAAATATTATTTTAATCTTTTTTAGAAATTTATAACAATAATCTTTTCTAGAAATATTTATAGATACAAAATCACACAAATAGAAGAGAAATGTTAATGAAAGAAATAAAAAAGATAAAGGTATGGTATTGGTTAAAGCTACATCACCTTGTATGGATTTTTTTCGCGATAGGCATCGGAAATGTGTCTCCTCGCAAATCTTGTGAAGATGCAGCCGGTGATGGTGTCAAAGGAGCGCTACAGTAATGCAAATATTTATTATTATTTTTCGTTGATGACAAATATAAGCTAATGTAGATCCATCGATGTGAAGTTTTGTTGGGCATGCATCTAATTTCCAAGGGATAGGTACTCTCCAATCTTAACCAAATTAAAAGAATACAAATTCTAAAACCCACGGACTTTTTCCCTCTTTTCCTTCCCTTCTTGAACTATCTCTCTCTTACCCTGGCTGCCAAGCCGCCGAAGGTTTCCCTTTCTTTTGAGGTATACCTGTCACCCCTTCATCGAAGCCTGGAGCTCACCATTGCCACCCTTTGCCAATTGTCAATACTCTCATCCTCATCCACTCTTTCCTTCTCTTTTCTTTCCTTGACTGCTCCACCCTCCTCCCCACCAATAAGCTTGATGGCCCTACCATCTTTCCTTTCCTTTCCTGTTCTCCCACTACCTCCTCCTACCTTCTCCATTACCCTCATGGCCCCTCACATTCTTTGTAGAATGGCACGCTACTCAAAGAAGTTCAACCATACCAGCTCAGAATCTAAAACAAATACCAAACACGAAAAATATTTGCAGAGACTTGCATAGAAAAAATAATAGAGAAAGAAAAATATTGAGAGAGAAAATAAATTTATTCAAAAGAAAATAAAGGCCGAAACTTCAGCTCCTCTCACAAAGATGGCTTACTTAAGAGCTCCATGCATTAAAAGAAAAAAAAGAATTCTCTCCAACTTTTCATTCAACTCTTTCTCCCTATTTTCAAAATCATATTCTCTCTCCACTAAAAGATGAAATTATCAATATCATACCCCAACTAAAAAACAAACTCAAAAATATATCAAGCCTAAAGCTTAACCTAACTAAAGTATGACTACCACTAAATGACAAACTATTCCAATTAGTATTGAAATAAGAAACATAAACTGGGAACATAATTCTAGTATAAGTAGGACAAGCAATGGATTTTCTACATCCTCCACTCCCTCCTCCAATCCTATAACTTCCTCAAGGCAACCTTCCTTCTCTCTTGTGCTGCCTTTGCATGCTCTCATGCGAACCTTACTGCCTTCCTCCTCCCTGCCACACTACCACCGGCAATAGAAATGTTATTAATAAAATATATTGGATAAGATAAGAACTTATAAACATGAGTGCACGTATATAAGAATGAAAACATATTACCAAGAAAATTTAGAAAGTGATGTAAAAGAAGATATAAGAAAGTATATTAAAAGAGAAAAAAATAAAATAAAAATAAATTATGACAATATAAATATTTTAAAAAATAAAAGCATAAATTTAAAAGTATAATTATATCAAACAATAAAAATATAATGATCATAAGAACAGACGAATAATCAAAAATAAAGTATAAATAAAATAAAATTAAAGATACATAAAATAAATAGATATGTAATTAAAATAATAAGAAAAAATAATTGGAATTCTTAAAATTTTAAGAAAAAATTGGGTTATTTGAATAGTGAGAGAGAGTGAGGCTGGCAATTTTTTTAAAAAAAATAGAGTTTTTTTTTTTTGCAAAATTAAGCGGAAAAATCTGATAGAAATAAATTTTTACTGCAAACCCCTTTGTATAGTGAGAGAGAATAAGGACGGAATATCTTTAAAAAAAATATATTCTTTTTGGTAAAATTATGCGGCTTCCTGCATAGTGGGAGGTACTATCTCCATGCGCCCCAACAACGAAAAAGAGGGGGAAAAAAAGGGAAAATATGGGCATCGACCGCCGCATCCTACCCTTATGAGAGAAACTTTGAGGCAACTCCAAAATCTCACAAGCAAAAATCCTCTAGTACATGCACCGACTTTCTATTTTGCCAAATTTTCTTAAACACCCATCTTAAAGAAGAAACTCGAAAGACAAATTAGGATAGAATTTCTCCGACTAGCAGAATCTGTCAATCCCATAATTTAAAAAAAAAAAGAAAAAAAGAATGGAAATCATATCCGAAAAGAGAGGCCATATGCCCGCATCCTTTCTTCTTCCTCGTGAGGCATTTCCTTTCGTACCTGAGGGTCCATGCGAACGTGGTAAGGTCCAACAGAATACTATACTATATTGCCTTTATGATATACTCTGCTCGATACGTGATGGGCTGATGGCTTTAATAAAGGAATGAGATATTCTCTCTTGCTAAGAAGCAAACAAGCATCCAATGCCAATATAATGAAACAATGTCTTTTGTGCCTAGGCAGTAGGACTGACTTGGAGCGGGACGTACGTAGCGAATAAGCGACGGGTTTAATAAGATGAGGATTAGAGTCAACTGGCCCGTTGTTATAAGATGAGGATTAGAGTCAACTGGGCCTGTTGCTATCATGAGTTCAGATTAGATTAAGTTTTTATAAGATTGATTTTAATGATAACAAACATTATACAAATATTTATTAAAAAGATTTTTAAAGTATTGTTAGTATATTGCATATTACTTTGTTTTATATGTATACATGAATTTTTTAGCATTGCACTTCATAAAAGGTTGGTTACAAATATGAATTGGATTAATAATTAAGAATAATATTTTAGTAATTATTTATATTTTTTAAAATATTATTTTTTGTATAAATGAAAGTGGTATACATTCAAGTAAATGAATCATTCTTAGTAACATGATTGTTACAGACACTCCTTGGACATTATCTTAGTAATTTTGGCATATCTCGAGATGTACTAATTAAATTGCTACGAAATTTGATTATGTTATACTAGACTCATATATCTATAAGTTTTATGCTTTACAAACTTTTTAGATCTAACTTGTAGTTGGTGAAATAAGAGCTGCAATTGGAGTAATTGCAGCAAACAGCTTTTTCAGAACCAGTTTTGGTATTTTGATTACATCTCCCAACCACATAGAGAAAAAATCTGAAAAAAATATAGAAAGTAGACAACTCAAAGATCTAGTTTTCATCCTTCTGCGGCCTATACAGAAAAAACCATTTGAAGGAGAAAATAGAGGTTGCAAATGGAGTAATTGTAACAAACAACTTTTTAGAACTAGTTTTGGTATTTTGACTACATCTCTAAAACCATATGGAGAAAAAATTTGAAAAAAATACAGCAAGTAGACAACTTATAGATCTACTTTTCATCCTTGAGGCCTATATACAAAAAATCATTTGAAGGGGGAAACAGAGTCTCCAATCTATAACATCAACTTAGAAAGTTGAAACTCAAAATTTTCAAATTTGAAGTTCAAATTTTGGAGCCAAATTCAAGGGTATTTTGGTCTTTTCTCAACACCAACGTCTATGAACTCTTGAAGCCTATAAATAAGAGTATCTTTATCAATATTTGAAAATAGAATTGAAGAAAAATCAAGAGAGTATTGTGCTTACAATATTGTAAGAGAGTTATGGAGCTCTTGTTAGCTTGAATAATAGAAAGGATTGCTTGGAAAGATCGTACTCTAGATAAACAAGAGAGTGTTTGAGGAGGTAGATCAACTAAGGGTTAGCTCGAATATTATCAAGTATAAAGATTGCTTGCACCGGAAGACAAGCATTTTGTAAAGCTTTGGATAAGTATAGTGGATTAAATCTCGAAAAGGAGTCTCGAAGAGTGGATGTAGACTCACAAGGAGACCGAACCACTATAAATCATCGCGTATCATCTTTCTTCCCTTCACTCTTTATTTTTCCATACATAGTTGTACATTTATGATTATTACTTGCTATACTTGTTGCATCTAGTTTATTTTATTAGATTTAAAAATTTAAAGGGATTTGATTTTATTTCTGCAAATTTTTATAAAACCCAATTCATCCTCCCCCTCCTCTTGGATTTGCCACTCTGGGCCAACATGACATTCTTCCTTCATGCTCCTATCTTTAGCAACTGTTTTTTTTTCCTTTACAACAAAAAATAAGACTAAAGAAAGGATTTATTTGGTTTTGGCTACCAAAAAGAATCTTTGGTGAATGAAGTAAAAAATATTGTTTTTTTTAATTAAAAAAACTCTCCTTACCTTACTATTTACATGCAACTTGGTCTTCATAAACAATAAGCTTTTATATGAGGCATTCATTTTTGTAATATGAAACTTTAATGTTACCATATAATATCAAATAAACATACATTGCTAACCTAGATTAGAAAATTTTGGTTAATATCATCTTCTAGAATTATAATTCTTTTGTTACAAGAGAATCTTGTAAAACGGCATGCTACGTGGAGTAGATCGATTGTGCCAGCCCAAGATTTAGAACAAACACCAAACAAAAAATAGAAAAAAGATATTGGAAGAAAACTAATTAGAGGAAAGAAAAAATACTTAATTCAAAAATTGAGCGACACAAAAATGCTCTCTCTCACTCCTTACCGAGAAAGACAATTCTCACTATCTCATTCTCTCTCTTTTCTCATGCCATACTAAAGGAGACACCAAAGGTTCCTTTATGATTCCTACTCAAATTCAAAACTAATACCTACTAAAAGATGACATTAGATAACTATTATAAAAGATATAACTAAGTAGAAAAAAACTAGGAATAGAATCCTAAAGTCATTCAAAATAACGACCAACTAAATAAGAATCCTACGAGGATTAGGACTTAGCAATGAATCTTAACACTCCCCCGCATTGCGAAGTCCATGCCACCAATATTAGATTTGTCGATATTGTGAAATGCCGCAACAGCCTTTGCCATTATTGCTGCAGTAACAACAATATGTAATAACTCATCCAACCAATAGTTGAATAGTAGAGCTCCTTCATTCACTTGAACAATAACTCCTTTGTTGGCTCGTTATACCGTTTCTTTTCTAAATTGAAACGACTTAAGGGGGACCTCCAACTTTGGAATAAATATGTTGTGGGATCGATTTTTTCAAAGATCAAGGAAGCGGAATGCATTTTAAGGTATCACTTTCTTGACGAAATCGTCCTTTTTGATGCATATATTGAAATCGACGATATTCTGCAATACTTTTTCTGAGCATTGACTCTACAATCACAATGTCGGGATTCTGACATCCAACTTATCCAAACAAGTATTAGTTTGCCAGTTATACTTGCTGCTTACCAAAGCATTGGCCGTTACCCACACACCTGCAAAATCAGTAGTAAAGCTTTGGCTATATTCATATACGTCCACTTGAGTAGCTTCAAGTATCTGTATACAATTGGCTTTTACACATGAAATCAAATCCTCATGCATAGAGTCTGCTAATAGCTCAAACTTTGGAGTAGCTTTAAAATCAATTAGTATACTAAAAACCTTGTCGAGTACCAAGGCATAACATGAATCATCTCCACTAAGCATGTCTTCTTCTTGCTTGATCATTGAAACTGCTTCAAAATTAGTCAGCTTTTCAACTTCATGGTTGACTAAATCTTCATAAGAAATATCTATATCTTGGATAGCTATGACACAAGACTCTTCTGCATTATTTGATTCCTTAGTATGGATCTCTATAAATGAATCAACTGTAGCATCCTTTGACTCTTCCTGAGCAACTTCAGTTATGATCTCTTCTGAACTTAATACAACATCCATGTGATCAAGCTCCTTCTGCTCCAGATTTTCTTATGGACTTGATTGATCCTCAGGCTGATCAACCTTGCCACACTCTGAATCTTCCAAACTTGAGCCAATCTTTAATTGATCAAGCATCCCCCGATTCAAATCTTTATCTTTAAACCAATTCTGGTCTTCTTCTACTTTTTTTAGAGAAGCCTGGAACTAAAATCCACTTTTTATGCAACTTTTGTTTGAAATGTCTCACCTTACTTAAATTTGAGTGAACGCCCCCAAGAATATCACATGCTTTCTTTGGCTCTTGTATATTCTAGATATGGAGATAATTTTCTCTATCAATTGAAATATGAATAATCCACATTACCTTCCTAGATTTTAGGTTTCACTTCATTTTGTAACCTCATCATTGAGAGTATTCGATGTTGGCATCGTCTTTGACTCATCCAAGATATCCTATAAATCTTGTCCTATCAAATTAGATTTAACAATAGCCTTCCAAATTGGATAATAGGTATTGTTTAACTTGCAAAGAGAAGCAATAGTAGCAAAAGAAGCCATATTGATGTTGGTGAGGTCAGGCATGTTGAACCCATTGAGAGAGAAGATAGTAGCATCAGGCATGATGATTCACCTTTTGAATCACTAAAACAAGAGTTCACACACTTGCACCACTACACAGCAAAAATACCGAAAAGCTCTTCAACCATGCTAAGCTATGAATACATAAACCACCAACAATCAAGCCGCTGCTCCAAAAACTGCACTTCGAATAAATTTGATCCAAATAACAAATCGCTCAACCCCTCTTCAATCTTGCTATGATACTATGTAGAATGGCACGTTACGTGGAGTAGATCGACCGGGCTAGCCCAAAATCTAGAACAAACATCAAACAAAAAACAAAAAAAAAGATATTGAAAGAAAACTAATTAGGAGAAAAAAAATACTTAATTAACAAATTGAGCCACACAATAAGACTCTCTCTCACTCCTCATCAAGGAGGACAACTCTCACTCTCTCCTTCTCTCTTTTCTCATGCCATACTAGAGGAGACACCAAAGGCCCCTTTAAATAGAGCATCATATGAGTGAGATGTTTAATTCCTACTCAAATTTAAAAACCAAAACCCACTAAAAGATCAGACTAGATAACTATTCTAGAAGAAATAATTAAGTAGAATAAAACTAGAAATAGAATCCTAAAGTCATTAAAATTATCGACCAACTAAATAAAAGTCCTAATAGGATTAGGACTTAGCAGTGAATCTCAACAAACCTTTTTCTTTTCTTGTTTATCATTTCTCTTTTTTCTTTCCCCAAAAGAACTCGTTAAGCAATGAATGAAATTTAAAAATTTTAGTGTTAATATGAATGTGATGAGCAAGAAACTTTTAATCATCGCAACCGTCTATTATTATCTTTTGCTTAATCATGATAGTGATTATTTTCTCATCCTGCATGTGCATTTGCATGTATAATTTTGCAAGTTGGGAGAGATACAACAATATTTTGTTCCTTCACCATTTTTCTCGAAACACAAACTTTAATATCATTGAATATACATTGCTATTGTATAATATGAAAACTTATGATGTATAACTAAAACCATAGATGGCCAAATCGTGGGATTGGGCAACAACCACTATATTGTAAACATCCAATCTAGTGGGAGAAGTGCCTTACCTTTTTAAAGAAAATTTACTTGATCTATTTGCTATCAGAAAACAAAATATGAATGAGATCAAAACACAGTGAAATGAGTCATAATAGACGATAAGTTTTTCATTTATTGCATATTAGTTTTACTGCATCTTTGGCACAGGTTGGTAGTTTAAATTCCTAAGTTGCGTGGGTCACGCCAAGGGCATGAGATTCACTTCTTCTTTTCAATGAATTACAAAGACCCTATGCTGGGTTGCATTCAAATATGTATATTATGGTCGTCGACTAAGCTTGCCCTTCATGGAAAGATTGTAATTCCAAGACTTATAAATAATTAATATTTAATTGAAGACTATAAACCACGTATAACTCATCATATCTAATTTAATAGAGACTATAAACTATTTAATACTTGTTTGGTTCGGAAAGAATTTTTTTTTACTGAAATATATTTTTTGGAAAGTTAATGCCTGAAAATTTGCATATTTGGTTGGCCATGAAAAAGTGATATATTTCAAAATGGCTCATATAGAATATTTGTTATGTCCTTAATAAAAAAAAAAAATCTTATTTCATTCTATCTAAAAGTGGGCATTTTTAGAAAAAAAAAATCTCAAATTTTCACTAATAAAAATTAAACCTTTTCATGTCCCATATATTTTTTTATAAAATATAAAAATCTTATTGCTATATAGAATCTAATTTTTTATTTTTTAAAAATTTCAACTAAATTTGGGATATTTCTTGACCGGATCTTTCCCTTTCCTCTTCCACCAAACGAGTCATGAACTCGCCAGACAACGCCGACTTCGCAAAACGAAACACAGAACAGCGTGAGCCGTGGATTTTTTTCGTAATTATAATAATGCATGTAAATCGAAATCGGCAAGCGAAAACTGCAACTTTAATGAAGGGGTTGAAAAAGAAATATAAAGTCGGCAATGCGATTGCCGACGTTACGTGTCATAAAATGCAAAGCTTCGTCTCCCTATGTCCACCAGTCATCGTCTCTGTCATCTCTTTCTTGCTCCTCACTCTTCTCCAATGGCTTCAGCTATGATGGAGGACAGTTTCGAAGACGATCAGCTGGCCTCAATGACCACCGACGACATCATCAGGGCCTCTCGCCTCCTCGACAATGAGATCCGGATCCTCAAGGTAAAACCCTAATCAAGATCCCATCCTTTTCCCCAAACAATCTAGGGTTTCTTGTCCCCTTCTATCCTCCTCTTTCCCATCTCTTGACACGCTCTTTCTGCGAGAAATTAGAATTTTTGTTGTTCTTGATTTTTCCAATCCTGTGATCTGCGGCAGGATGAGTTACAGCGGACGAATCTCGAGTTGGAATCCTTCAAGGAAAAGATAAAGGAGAACCAGGAAAAGATAAAACTTAACAAGCAGCTCCCTTATCTCGTTGGTAACATCGTCGAGGTATTCTTCTCTGCTCCCTGCGTTCCCTTCGTCTCCAAGCCTTTAATTCCCCTTTTCATTCTTTCTTTACTTTTGTTTGATTTTTTTTTTGTTTTTTTTTTTTGTTTTTTTTTTTTTTTTTGGGGGTGGGGGGGGGGGGGGGGGGGGGGGGTGGGGGTGGTACAATTTATCTGAAGGATAACAATGTATTAAACCCTGAAACTCTAGCACGAGAAAGGAAAAGAAAAAGAAGTATGGATTTTCACTGTCTTCTTGACTCGTAGCCCTCTTCATTGGCATTATATGATGAACTTTTGGATGATCCTGTCATAAATTTCATAATTAGATTCAAATATATTTCACCTAGATAATCAGGGCTTCCATTTATATGTTATTAGTGGTTTGAAGGATGGAAACAGTTTAATCTCGTTATTTTACGACATTAACTTTTGCACTTGATGCGCCTTATTGTTAATCATATCATTTGTTTCTTTTTTTAACTGACCTTCGTGGTATCTTTAGATTTTGGAGATGAATCCAGAAGATGAGGCCGAGGAAGATGGTGCAAATGTTGATCTAGACTCACAAAGAAAGGGAAAATGTGTTGTTCTAAAAACTTCTACACGACAAGTAAGCTAGAAGTCCTCATTTATCCATATTTTAGTTTCTTTTGATAGAGCACAAGTGCTGCTTCATCTTGCCTCCTAAATGTAGACTTGAATGTTGAAATATCAAATGGTCTTGGCAGAACCTATTCAAAGTTAACTTACTTTGGCAATGCGATGATGGAACCTATCATATATATATATATATATATATATATATATATATATATATATATATATATATATATATATATATATATATATATATATATATATATAACCTTGATGAGGGAACTATTGTCCTCATCTTTTTTGGTTTTTCATTATGTAATTATGACAATGTGCACACTTATGTGATATGCTATCCAGTCTTATTCTCCTGCTCCTATCTGGAGTTATTGGTGTTTAGACTTTTAAAGTTTCTATTTCTTTTACTAATTGAAAGTCAGTCGTCAGATTGCCACCTTGTTTATATTTTGAAGGACATGATTTTTGGACTTGGCATGACCTTGGACTCTGATGCTTTCTATCAACTGAAAAACCCTTTGTCCATATGATGGAATTAGGTGATTAAGTATTGGTGACAACTTCTTTATGTGATTTCAGACTATCTTCCTTCCTGTTGTTGGATTAGTCGACCCTGATAAGCTTAAACCTGGAGATTTGGTTGGGGTTAACAAGGACAGCTACCTAATCTTGGACACCCTTCCTTCGGAATATGACTCACGAGTAAAGGCAATGGAGGTTGATGAAAAGCCAACTGAAGATTACAATGATATTGGTGGCCTTGAGAAGCAGGTAACCCCTACTTTCTCAATGTAGGTATGAGTTGTTTTGTGTTTGTAATGAAATTCAACTGCTAAAGAGCCAATTGCTATTCTAACTTTCAGATTCAATCTTGGTTATTTTTATTTCTATAGATATTGTAGTCTTGCTTGAGTCCTCCCTAAGGTTGTTAGCTAAGAAATGCTCACTCTTATTTCCTTATTGTATCTGCCACTAAATGCTTCTATTTGTGTCTATAGATCCAAGAACTTGTTGAAGCCATTGTGTTGCCAATGACACACCAAGACCGGTTTCAGAAATTAGGGATTCGTCCACCTAAAGGAGTGCTTTTGTATGGACCACCTGGAACAGGGAAGACACTGATGGCTCGTGCATGTGCAGCACAGACAAATGCTACTTTTCTGAAGCTAGCAGGACCCCAACTCGTTCAGGTTATTATTCAAAGACCAAAATGCATGCTTGTGTTCTCATTCAGATGTTTCTTTACCATTCGTTTATGCTTATAAATCCACTGCCTCTCCATATTTTGTGCTGAAGAAATTGTCCAAGAGCTTGACCAGTTCCTTCCACTTTAAGTCATAGCAACCATGCATTTCTTGAAGTTGTTTCTAATGCAATGCCATATCCTAGTTGATTGATCTCAGTTGATTGTTAAATGACAAATGTGGATGAAATGTGATTTTCTTTGCTTGTTCTTATTTGGAAATGAATTGTTTCCTCAATTCCTCATTAAGCATCATTTACATCACTCTTTATGTGCCACCATCACTCTATCTGCATCTAACTAATCCTTTTTCTGTGGTTTGTTACCCTTTGAGATAGATTAAACCGCCACTTAACCTCCCAGATACACCCTTTTCTTGAAAATATGAAATGATATAGTTGTATCACATTTAATACTAAGGCCCTGTTTGGGAGAGCTGTTCTCATTCAGTTGTTTCTTCACCATTCGTTTATGCTTATAAATCCACTGCCTCTCCATATTCTGTGCTGAAGAAATTGTCCAAGAGCTTGACCAGTTCCTTCCACTTTAAGTCATAGCAACCATGCATTTATTGAAGTTGTTTCTAATGCAATGCCATATCCTAGTTGATTGATCTCAGTTGATTGTTAAATGACAAATATGGATGAAATGTGATTTTCTTTGTTAGTTCTTATTTGGAAAATAAATTGTTTCCTCAATTCCTCATTGTGCATCATTTACATCATTCTCTTTATGTGCCGCCATCACTCTATCTGCATCTGACTAATCCTTTTTGTGTGGTTTGTTACACTTTGAGATAGATTAAACCACCGCATAACTTCCCAGATGCACCCTTTTCTTGAAATATGAAATGATATAGTTGTATCGCATTTAATACTAAGTTTGGTTGCCAATTGAACTTTCAATGGAAAAGTCTATTTATCCAGTTTGACTGATTTGTTTTATACATGATGATTTTTTAAGAACAGATTTGACACATATTTACTTACAGGATTGGAATTTTTCCATTTGCATGAGCTTGTTACTGAAAAAAAGTATGTGCAGAGCCGCAGACTGCCTCATAAACCACACGATGCATGCTTATAATTGTTTTGCAGGATGTTTGAATACCTGATTATATAACGAATTTCTTATGCTGTAAAATAGGTTAGAGTTAAAAAATTCAAGAAAGACAATATTTACAACAAAAGTGAACTGAAGCTGGAGTTGTTCAAATTTGAATATCATAAATGGAGTGGATCTTTTGAGTTGGTCCAGCATGCAAACCATAAATTTCAAGCTAAAATAATGTTGAATCTATTAGTGCAAAAGTTGGCCTAACTTTTTTGTGGTTCATTGTTACGCCATGTGCAACAAGGACTCGAGGAGCCCTTCAATTTTGTAATAGGATGTGTTGTGGAGAGAACATATGATGACTTCTTTCCTGGTGCATGTGCAAAGGATATCATATGATATGTTGAATTTTTAGTGCCATCAATGTGCGGGGACTGTGCTAATAATCTAAGTGTCATTTTGAGTCTCTTGGATTTCAGCAAAGAAAAATTGTTATTGCAGTCCTAAAATTAATTCAAAGTTGAAAACTTGCTTTCAGTTTTTATTCTTTGCACGAAGAGGCTAGCTATGGCAGACATGTATGTGCTTCAAGTACTTAATGAGATATTAGCATGCATATAAATTTGAAGTGATAAGTTTTTATCTTTCATCAGGGGAAGTCATGTTCACTAATTCTGATTCAACTTTGTATTTTATCAATTTTATTTTAAATTTTTTTGTTGAATGAGCTGAGAACTTTTTTTTTTAAGGAATCGGAAGAGTATGACATGGCTTCAAGACTTTGATGCATCACTCCTTTAGGCAGATCTTTCAATCTTTCTTTGTTCTTATATGCTTTGTAGTGCTTGAGCCTCTAAATTTTATTATTGATCATCTACAAAATTGAGGTTTCTTTTCCCATCCCTACAGGATAGAATTATTTTCACAAAACAAGCATACTTTGATGCTGGCATTTGAATGATCATGTATTGTGTGCTGGGTAACAGAAAGGGAAAAAATTACAGGGATGGAGGCTTTCAAGGAAGTAGAGTTAGGTACTAGATACCGATGAAGATAACTTTAGGTACATCTAATAGACTGAGTTCTTATTGGTCCTTTGCAACTCATATTTCATAACGTTGTCCATCTGTAGTTCTAACTGTTGCATCATATTCTTTCTATACGAACTATAAATTGATGCAAAAAATTCAGTTATTATCTGTTTGAACTTTGAAGTTATGAATACAAAATAATGTTAGATTTTTTTCGCCTCGCCATAGTCCAGTGTAAATGCAACTGACTGGTTTTTTTTGGGACATATTCAGATGTTTATTGGTGATGGTGCAAAACTTGTTCGTGATGCCTTTCAGCTTGCAAAGGAAAAATCTCCCTGTATAATTTTTATAGATGAGATTGATGCAATTGGAACAAAGCGATTTGATAGGTATGCCATGTTCCCATTTTATGATGTACCATCGTAGATGCATGTGGTTCCTCTCAAATATTGATACAAGTAGAATTCTTAAGTCATTCTTTAGTAGCCCTAACATTTTATAAGTCCTTTGGAGAGCATTACCCTGTTTAGTATAGCATGTTAGTGGCCTAACACTTTTTCTTCTTTGAAGTAAACGGTTATGTCAAGTGATTCGATCATGTAGAATTATTGATGAGCTCATCTTGCAATTGATGCGACCCCGCTCTTATAAGAATGAGTTCCAGTAATCATGAACTAATAAATTTTAATATGCCTAATTTTTATTGCATCTGTTGAGATGCTTTTGTGGGTTACCAAGGCCAACTTTTGTAGGTTATTGCAGCAATATTACCAACTTAGTGCTCTGTGCAACATTCTTCTCCTTTGGTTATTTGCTTCTCCCTAGCTCTGTACATCTCTTGCACATTTTCTGTTTATCCCTTTCCTTTTTCTTATGTGTGGATTGAAATTTTATCTTACAAAACCGAGCAAGCATTATTTGAGTAACTTTTTTTTCTATGCAACCAAATCTGCTGGATGGTTCAATAATACTTATGCCTTCAAATATAGTCAGTTTTCCAGTTCAAGCAACTTTAGCTTTTTCCTTCATTACAAATTTCAGATAGGTTTTCTTGGATCTCAATATCTCGTTTCTCAATCTTTAGAAAAAAAGAAAAAACTTTAATGGAACTTCCCACTGTTTTTTGTTACAGATCATACTTATCTGCGAGGATGAGATATGTCCTACGCCAGATATTTAAGTAGTTTATTTGATGCATGACATCACATGGACCTAGTTTTCTCCCCTTGAAATAATTTACATTTCCATGCTAAATACATAGTCAGCTGCTTTCCTTAAACGGTAAATTAGCACTTTGGAGTACACGATTTAAATTAAATAAGATAAGTGTATTTCAAATTGTGCTATTATTCTAAATAATAATTAGCAGAGTCTTTTTTTTGAGTTGAATAATCAGCACAGTCAGATGCTAAAAACTTCTTGCAATTAGATACTACATCTATTCATAATCTTCATGATACTAAATGTGTTCTATACTGCAGTGAAGTGAGTGGAGACAGGGAAGTGCAACGGACAATGTTGGAATTACTTAATCAACTTGATGGTTTTAGCAGCGATGACCGAATAAAGGTCAGGATATACTCTTTTTTTTTGTATTATAAAATTTTCCTACATTTTTAAATTTTGAGAACGAAAAATGTGACTTAGATTGTTCTTTGACATTACATATAGCTTATAATTTACAAAATTTCATTTTTTATATTTTCATCACTCTTACATGTATAATTATGTTCTCTTTTTGCCTTTTAGCATTTAGACATTATTGTTTTAGGCTTCAGAACCTTTTGGTCAATTGTTAGACAAAAGTGCACTGAGGCCCTTAGCTTCACCCCTCCAATGTTCCAGCTGCAGACATGCTACAATTGTAGACCCATACGTTCTTTCATGCTTTGTGTCTATATACAATTTATTGCTCCCAATAAAGGTGGATTTCTAAATAAATATATTGTTCATTTTATTATCCATGGTCAATCTCATTCTATCATCATTGTCGATCTCAAAATAGCCTTCACCAAGAGTGCATGAAGAAATGGTGAAGTGATTTTCTCAGAACAATTTGTGAAGCATGAGTGACTAGAAAACATTTGCTATGTGGCTTGTAATGTTGTAAGATAATAAAGATTGACTTGTATGGTAGTTGAAATAGACATTACATTTTGGTAACCATATTGTAAAAGACATGATGGTGGGCTTTGGCTTGATGGTAAGGTTGTTTCATTGCAACTTGGGTATCATATGTTCAACATAGGGAAACACCCTCTCTGCATGTGGAGATAGGTTGCGTACATCTAATTCTTCCTATTTCTTGTAGTGGCAGAGCCTCGTACACTGGGATGCGCTTTTTTATATTGTAAAAGACACATTATAGATAGATTTGGAGCGGATGACCTTAACTTTTATAACTTAATTTTGATCAAAGGTCTTGCTAGAAAATGTTGCAGCTAGACACTGTTGTTGTAAAAATGGGCTGAAGGCATAAAAAAGCCCATGCAGGCAGGAGGAATTTTTGGAGCTGCTGAAGCGCTCCGAGCAAGATATTTTGGCGAAGTCAGATTCTGACGGGATAAGATGCTTATACTAACTCAGATAAAGTAAAACAATAGCATGAGGATCATTGCAGGCATGTATTTAGTTCCACATTTTGATCTTCGGTATCTAAACAAGGGTCAAGGATTCCAATAGATGAATTTTATCTCGTCTTTTTGGGAGAGGTCTTTGTCGTTACAAAAGGGATCCGGAATATGATATAATACCTTATTAGATACGTGGATGCACAACATAAGTGGAACTGAAAATGGTAAGAAGACAAGTTAAAGGGAAAAAATGGAGGAAAAGAAGGAAAAAACTGGACACAATAAAAATGGTTTCGAAGCATAAAGAAGCCTAGGAAGGCAAGAGGTATCTCTAGAGCTGGTCAAGCTCTCGCCCTCCTGATAAGATGTTTTGGCTGTGAGTCAGATATGACTGGTATGATGCTTCTGGCAATCCAGATAAAGCAAAAGAATAGGATGAAGAGTATGCTATAGTTACCTTATAGATATATGGATGCACCATGCATGTGGAACTGGAAATAGAAAGAAGAAATTTTGGGGTTGGGGGGGAGGGACTCAATCCAATCTAACTGAATTTTGAAATAAAATAAAGAAAGGTATGTTACATGATAAAAATTGTTTACATTTTATTCTGCGTCATATTGATAGCTACTAATAAACCTATTTGAAGGGATATGCAATTGGTAATGGAATATGTGCATGAACAGGGAGCCAGTTTCTTTGGCTGTACTCAAATGTTCTGGTTTTGTATGGCAGTTCTATGCCGCAAAGTACTTCAGATTCTTTCTACTTGATTTAGGAATCTGCAAATAGGTAAATGCCATTATATGATGTGCCTTGTTCTTGAAGTCACCCTGTGCCCTAGACCCTTGAAAGAATTTTAAGTTTCATGATGCTAATCATTATTGGATTTGGATCTGCTAATAAACAGTTCATGAAAGGGTGTGCAAATGAGATGTGCATGGAGTGGAAGCTGGTGTTCTATGCCATGCCCCATGTGATATTGAATGAGATGTGTGCATGTACACCTTATTTCATCCACTTGTGTCCTAGACTCTTGAGGCAACTCTAAGTTTGCTGATGCTGATCATATGGTTTGGAATAGAAATGCTATGTATCAGTGCTCACTGTAAGGCTTCATAGTGGTTTTTGATCTGTGAAGTTCTTGGCAAATATGTAGTATCATCAAACTATTAGTTCTGTTTTATTGTCTTGACAATAATGTTTTTGATTTTACAGGTCATAGCAGCAACCAATCGTGCTGACATTCTTGATCCTGCTCTTATGCGCTCTGGTCGTTTAGATCGCAAAATTGAGTTCCCTAATCCATCTGAAGAAGCAAGAGCTCGGATATTGCAGGTGGTCATAACTGCTATGTCCTCCCAGTGCGCATGTATATTAAATGCATGCTCCACTAGAAACTAAGTTTTTTCCTTTTTTTTGTCATCGAAATTTAGATACACTCTAGGAAAATGAATGTACACCCTGATGTCAACTTCGAAGAGCTGGCTCGATCAACAGACGATTTCAATGGGGCACAACTGAAGGCAGTTTGTGTAGAGGCTGGCATGCTCGCTCTGCGTCGAGATGCAACCGAGGTTCTAATCTCTTCCTTGGTTCATGCTATATCGCTTGAGTAATTCCTTTTTTCTTGCGAAAAACTTTTCATGGTGCTGGTTTGGGAATGAGAAAGCACATGTTTCAGGCATGGCTAATCATGGAACTCTAGTTCCATAATGAAATGGCAGGCAGTTCCTTACCATTGCACATTAGCTTTCCTGTTTTCACCTGCAGTGATGTCCTGTCACATCTTCTAGTTTTGTTATGTGTTTGCGTCATTACTAGTTTGGGCCCAAAATATTTGGTTTGATTCTTTTTAAATGCATTAAATTTTGTCACAAATTGCATTTTAGCAAGTCATTTTACTCGTGCATGCATGCATAGAATGGTGAATAAGCATAATGCTTTGGTCAAAAATATTGAAGAAATTTCTCCTATATCAATGTTATTTACGATCATGGATATCTTATGCAATAGAGTTATGATTTCAAGTGCCAGCCTCTGGCAGGCCCATACCAGGCCGGGCTAGTACTAACATCTGCTGTTGGTGGGCATGGCATGTTGTATATGTTTTTAAATATTTTTAAACAAAAGGGTTATTTTTTATTAATTTGTTCAGCAAGGAACACCAGGTGTGGTGGCACTATGCCATGTTTGCCAGTTACATTTGCCTAATTACCTGCGATTCAATGCAATGATCACATTAAATATTGTTGGATTTAATGCATGTTTAATGAATCAAATGCACCGATAATCCATTTAGGAGAACCCACTACTACTCGTATTCACAACACCACCCAAATAATGTCTTTTTTCATGTTGTCACGGTTGTAATTAAAACAATAATCAGTTTACATATTTATTTATTTTTTAATTCAGGTGACACATGAAGATTTCAATGAAGGGATTATCCAAGTCCAGGCCAAGAAGAAAGCCAGTTTAAATTATTATGCTTAATAGTTTGTGTGGGCTTCCTTGTACTGATGCAGTTGAATAAAAGTTATGTTCTAAAATGTTAATTTTCTAGGATTTCTCCAACGGTCTTTGTTTAGAATACTTTTTATCATGAAGCATCGTAAAAATATCAAGATGTATCGTCAAATGTTGTCTTACTTTGTGCTTTATTGGGGCCCTAATTTATCACGGTTGTGCTGACACACCCTAAGCACGTTGCTTTGTTTGATACATAGATTGTAGTTCAGTCTGTGGGACCACCCTGTATGCCTAGAAATGATTATTGATGGATGAACTGAATTTCCATCAGTCATGTATATATAAATTGACTTGGTTTTCGTTTGGTGTGCCATATACCCCTTGACAATAATTTACCTATGGTCTCTGAGCAAAGGGAGTGGAATATTTCTGTCTGGATTGATTCATTTTTTTGGAGTTACCAGCAAAATTGACAGGTTGAGCAGGAAATCACTGATGAATGCATAGTTTAATGGGAAGTAGGGGACTAGCAATTTGCGTTTATCTATCAGTTTTGCTTTGCAATCTCTTGGTTAGCCCGACATTTTTCTTATAGAATTTTCCTCCAGCACGAACTGCAACAATTGGTCGTGGCGTGAGGTTGTCTCTCAGCAATTATCTCCCTTCCTCGAATGAATGGCGGCAGCAGGGGAAAAATGCCTGTTATATCTGACTACGTTTAGATGGCAAGAACCCATTTTCAGGCCAAGTTTACTTTGATGAAGTGCGTACTCTCTGAGCTGGTGAAAATGAGCATTTGTGCTGTCCGGACATCATGCATGCTACACCAAGGGAGAGGATGAAGACGGTGAATTCTGGGAGGGAATTAATATGTAGATCTGTGCTGATAATTCGCTGCATTTGAGATGGTGCTACCAGTGAAGATCCAAGCTTCTACAAGATTTGCTTTCTGAGGTGTAATTCCCTGCTCGGTACGGAGATTCTCCAGTATTCAGGTTGGCAAGTGATTTAACTAATTTTACTGTGTTGGGAGTCGACGACAAAAGAGGTTAGATACGAACTATTTGGTGGCTGGACTTATTGCCCTTCAATGTGGTCACAATAGATTAGTTCTTACTGACGGCAATATTATACCTTTTTTTTTTTGTGGTTCCCCGTATGCATCCTTTGCTTTAGATATCCATATTTCAACTTGGAGCTAAACATTTCCCCGGAGAATTAATCACCTTCACTCAATTTAAAGACGTTCAGCAGCTGGTAGGTGCGGCACTATACAAAAAAGTACGACAACACTTCACTTAAAGTGGGATCAAATGCCCTGCTGCCATGTTGGTTGGATGTCACTGCCAACCAGATAGTAGTTATGCGCACCTTCGAGTCAGTAGCAACGGTTCACAGCATTTGGGAAAAGTACCATTGGCCGGATATCAGAATGATGCTTCGCGAGCAATAGCATGTTCCAAAACTGGTAAAAATAGTTTGTTTGGATGAATCTTCCAAAAAATGTTATATAACACTTCGCAGAAACCATGAGATCACTAATTCAATTGTTGACATCTTTCGCTGCACTTGCTCCTGTAATAAATTAGATAATATATATATAATTCAGAAAAGTTTTTGACATATGGATGCTTGAAAATGTGACATGTTATCTACAGTGAAAAGATCACTGACCAGCATATGTGGATGCGAACCCTCTTATATTAGGCGGCACCATCATGGCTTCCATCTCCAGATTCTGAAGATTTCCAGTTGAAGGAAATGAATATGAAAGAAGAAGAGACATAAAAGGGACCTGCAGCAATTAGTTGAGAAAGTACAAAAACAACGTACCACGTATGGCCGCCAAGTTTTCTTATTTGTACACTCCATGTAATGAACCATGAACAGACAGGAGCATCTCATGACCATGCTTTTGTAGCCTTAAAGTTTTGGGAGTCATGCCAGAAGATAATCGTTACCAGTGGTCTGCAACAAATATGGTA
Organism: Phoenix dactylifera; assembly: GCF_009389715.1. Taxonomy (NCBI): domain Eukaryota; kingdom Viridiplantae; phylum Streptophyta; class Magnoliopsida; order Arecales; family Arecaceae; genus Phoenix; species Phoenix dactylifera. The sequence goes on along the minus strand of NC_052392.1, from coordinate 10,119,298 downwards.
ATATCCAGAGCTTAGAAAAAAGATGAAGAAAATACAAGAGTTGAAAAGGTGTCTGCAGCATCATCAATCCAAGTTTCTTTAATTAATAAAACTGATTTCATGCATACGTTAAGCATTTAACAAGCCCACGAGAGAATTATCAATATCTGAGGCAACATCTGGCCTTAAGCTTAAATACAGAGGTGCCTGTTGTTCTAGGCATCTGGTTTTCTCATGGTACATTCAAAATCTAGAATGCAGGAAGGTTTTAACAAAATAATTTTGTAACCACAAGGAAAGATAGTGAGACTCAGAGGTTTTGAAAGGGTGATGTTTACTTTAAGGTCCACAATCAGAAATTTGCAGGTAAGTTGATGGGATAGGTTGTGGAGGATCGGATCGGGTAGACAAGATGGGGTGGGTTGGGTCGGATAATTATAGCTTACAGTTATAATCAATGAGATTACAACTCCAATATGAATGAGAGAAGTTTATAACTTATTCTCTTATGACTTTTGATTTAGACAGAGAATTCTAGTTGACATCAACAACTATAATATATTTTAATAAGAAACAGTTCATATATAAATTAAATTAATTGAGGGTTTGGAAACAAAACAACAAAAATAATCAACTATTATGATTTTCACAGAATATATATATTTTCTAAGTTTCAACAATACTAAATATCTAAAACCCATACAGCTTCTGAATTTAAACAAGTTGAGTAAAATCTGCTGCACTAGGCCAGTTTGGATCGAATACCTAATGAGTTGGTTAAAATTGCTACCTCTACTCATATATATTCCCAAGGAGTCAGGTTGCAGGCTTAAAAATGGCATGATTTAATCTCAGCTTACCATGCGAACCATGGACGGAATTTATTTGCAGGCTACCTAGCAACTTCATCAACACCATAGTAACTCCAATCCACCCTTGGAATAGGGCATATCCTTCTTTCGAGTACTGATGAGCTGATAGGCCATTTTCAAGCGGTCAGAAAAATATTGTATAAAGCAGCAAAATGCTGTCAGAAAATTATATTTAATAGAGTCCTTTCTTTAGCCTTACATTATTAAAAAGTCTCTCGACCCCATCTTCATATAAAACCGGCAAATCATTGCCGACTACATAAATTATTATCTCTACATCCCTGGGTTGAATTCTTGTAATTCCCGCATGAAGTTGGTCCAAATTAACAATTTTATTAAGATGCATGAAATATTATTTGTGGAGCCCTATATTAACCTGCGATTACTTACAGTTTTCTAATTCATTATTTTTCTATATCCGTGGTAAAACTAGGTGTTCTATATAAGACTTTCTTATCTATAAAAAAATAATTTTATTCATCTAAACAAACAAAAAAATATGAATAATTTTTTCACCGTATTTATCTACTAGAGAATGGCCCTTAAATATACCTCTTAACGCCCGGTCCGGTTTTTCCCAAAAAATCCGATTGGGCGTTCCTTCGGGCATCCACCCGCCGTAGAGAGGATCTGTACTGGAGAGGAAGGGGAAAGGCGGTTAACGAGTCCCATCTTGGGCTTCCACCTTCCATCAATTAAGATTTAAGAGTGCGCCCGTGTCCGAAGCAATCTCCTCCTCCTCATCAAACTTCGATCGCTCTCCCGATCGATCCGGCCACGAGCCATGGAGGCGTCGTCTTGGGACGCCCTCCGGAAACAGGTACTCTTCCATTAGATATCTTCTTGTTTGATTTGTTCTTCTCGTTTTATATGCCGCAAGTTGGAATTTCGAAAGAGTTGGTGTTGATTTCATTCAGTAATGTGGCTTCTTTCAACAATTGTTATTCCCATCTATTACGGTATCTACGGATCACGAGTAAGATAGTTTGAAGGATTTTCCGTCCCTGTTCAAAATTAGGTCAAAAAAGTGGGATTTTTATGTAGTCAAATGATTATTTTTGGTTGATCTATTGAATTTAGCTCCTGGATATGATTCAATCGTCCTAATTAAATCTAGAGCTTGAAGATGTGATGCGTAGCTTCTTGAACAGGGAATTTGGATTCATCTGGACTGGATTTTTCGGATTAGAGGAATTTTAGGGCATTATGGGATCAGATGGCGGTGCTTAAAGTTAGCGATCTTTTTGCAAGAATTATTTATGCCTCGGTTTGGTAATGTGAAACTTGTACGTCGGGATTCTAGATCCAGCGTGTCTCATGTAGGAAGATCCTTTTTTTTTCTTTTTTTTTTCTTTTTTTTTTTTGCTTAGCTTCTAAAGTTTGAACTTTGGGGTTCTATGGAAAAAAAATTTCTTCTTCAGAAAAACATGGAAAATTATCTTATAGGTCATGAAGGAGTTTTGGTAGATCTGATATTATTTATGCTGTCATCTTGCACGATTGTTCTAGAAAACAGTGAGCTCCCAGAGATATAAATGTTTACTTCTGGTTTGCTTAAAATAGGTTTTGAGTGTGTTCCAGATTGACAGCGTTCCACTCTTATTGAAACTTCTTCATTTGGCTTGATTTCTACTCGGGTCTGGCCTTTGGTTCTTATGGAGGGATGAAGTAAGGTTCACGGCAATAAATGGGTTGAAACATGGTTTCAGCTTATCTTAAAGCCCAAAAATTGAACAGGATCAGGCTTTATTAAGAGCCATTTAGTTTTTGCCTGAAACAGCTGAATTCGAGCATTTTCAAGCATGAACAATGGAGTGCTATCAGTGTTAGGTCAATGACCATGTGATCCATAAACACTTGTATCCATATGATTGTGTCAGACTAATATGTCAAAGATCAATAGATGTAGCATTTAAGCTGACACTTTAAACCATACTTTTCGAGTAATAACCAAATTAGTATTGAGGGGACTTACTTGACAGTCGATTATGTCTGCAAAAAGAATTATGTTATGTGAGTACTGAGTGTTTTATATATGACTATTTCCTTCTTTTCTCCAAGCCTTTCTCTTGTTTTCGATTTCATACAGCTGGTTCATGTTGCTTTTTTGTTGCAAGTCCTTAGTGATATCCTCTTGAGCAGCCTTCACAATTACATCCTTCTTACTACTTTTGGCATTCCAACATTTTTTAACTTGACATATATTTAGTTTTGTTTCTTAAAAAAATATATATTTAGTTTCCCCCATTCTATAGAGAAACCTTTGAGATTCTACTGCAATTTTGTTTCAACAAACTGTTTTGCAACTTTTTTTTTTTCAGTTGTAGTGAGGATGTATTGCACCCAACACTTTACATTACCCATCTATGCGAAACGGCATATACAAGCCACTTAGTCTGACAATTTCATACAAGAATACTGAAACTCTTCAAATAGGAATAAAGCTATGGAATACGTGCATATATTCCTCCAGTATGAAATGAGAACAATGAAACATACATTGTGTTGCATGATTACAATATGCTGTATTGCTTCCAACAGGTGAATACTATGCTGGTATTTGTTTGAAATCCATTGACGAAGTGAGCATTTGATAGAATATATCCAACCTTTAGTGAAACTGTTTTTTCTTTTTCATGCAGGCAAGGAAACTTGAAGCTCAGCTGGATGAGCAGATGAATTCATATCGTAGATCGGTTTCCACAAAACCTGATGGTTCAGAGAATGATCTTGAATCTGGAATAGAACGATTACTGAAACAACTTCAGCATGTTAATTCACAAATGCAAACCTGGGTATCTTCAGGAGGCTCAGAAATTCTTTCACATACATTAACTCGGCACAAAGAAATTCTGCAAGATCTTACTCAGGTACAAAAGCTTGTTAACCAGATGAAGAACCAATAAATTTAAGCTAAATCTGATTGTTAATTTTAAATGAAACTATACCTAGAGTATGCAACTAGTATGTACCAAGATAAAGTGCCCTTGAACATTAGAATTGACATGCTGCTTTTATAGTTATAAGCCTCTCATTGTTAAAAAGACTAGGATCAGAACTACATCAGTGCTTGGCATCTGTAGATTCTGGTGAATGCTAACCCTGGTGTTTAATTTTTTTAAATGCAGGAGTTTTATCGGCTCCGCTCTAGCATCAGGACTAAGCAGGAACATGCATCACTCCTTCTAGACTTCAGGGATTTCGATAGGGCAAGATTGGATATGGAAGAGGGAGCTGGTTCTGTTGATCAGGCTCTTCTTAAAGAACAAGCAGCTCTAAGTAGAAGTTCAGGACAGGTCTCTTTCTCTTTCATGCCCTCCATTCTCTTCCTCTCTGTACCCATCTTGTCCTGAAGCCTTTGCCGGCTTTCATCTTGAAATGCAGCTAGTGGAATGGCCAGGTTTGATGCTACATGGATGCATCATTAGCTACAAAAGAAACTTATCTTTACTGGCTAGCATCTTTAAGGAATAAATAATGTTGACTGATATCTCATCAGTACTAAGTCAACATTTTCAATTTCGGTACTCAGATACTATAGTATACACTTTATCCAACAAACTTAAACAATGGCTATTTACAAGGCCACCATTTTTATAAAACTGTCCACTTCTAGTTACATATCAACGAGCAGGTGATTCGCATTTGTAAATCTACTTATTAATCTCAATTCAATGTTTTATAATATTAGTTTATTGTACAGTTTTCCTGCATCTGTATTCATATTTCAAATATCAGTACTCAGATGCTATAGTATAACTTTATCCAACAAACTTAAACAATGGCTATTTACAAGGCCACCATTTTCATAAAACTGTCCACTTTTTATTATACTTAGTTTTTGTTAACTATACTTTTGTAATATGTAATTAAAAAAAATCATTGAAAACATTATTTGTTCTGCTCTTACTGTATATCAATTTGAAAGAAACTTTTTTATTTGTGATTGTTTTTATTTGAATGAGTTGGCCAACTAAATTTGTGTAATTGACATCGATGACTTGAAAAGGAGATTGTAGAAGCTATGCAATCATGAAATGTTTTCTGCTCAAAACTCGTGTTTGACTGCAGATGGATACTGTGATATCTCAAGCCCAGGCTACTTTAGGAACACTTGTTTTTCAACGCTCTACATTTGGTGGTATCAACAATAAGATAAGCAATTTTAGCAACCGAGTTCCCACGGTATGTGATGAGTGTATTTTACCTGATCCAAAATAAATTAGCAGATTGATGCCAGTATTGTTGAATGGATCATTTATCAATATACTATATTCATTAATTGTGCAGGTAAATCATATTCTCTCAGCAATTAGAAGGAAAAAATCAATGGATACCATCATTCTTTCCCTTGTTGCTTCTGTTTGTACATTTCTTATCTTGATTTACTGGCTGTCAAAATAGGGTGCAGTTTACATATTGAGCTGCAGTCCTTATTATATTAAGATTCTTTGTCACTGTGTTTGTTCATCAGTAAGCTGTTTTGGTTTTCGAAAACTCAAAATGCAGTCACATCTTATCTATCTTCCTTTTGTTCCATGCTATGTCTAATGTTTAACGGATGCTTCTTGAGACACGTGGCATGTCATGGATACTTTACCGGATGCTTTGCTGGTATAGATCACCCACTTGTTTAGTCAAGCTAAAAAACCAGCGCTGAGATGTAGTGGACTGCCTAACATGGTGAAATATCTAGGGGACATAATTAGATCACTTCATACTGTTCCTTATCATATGATAGGTTACAATCTTCTTATATCAAGGACCTGCATGGAACTTGCCACAATGCTAGTCTTTCTAATGTTAGCTCTAATGGGAGCCGGAGCATATCCAATGCATTGTTTTTTTGTTTTTGTTTTTGCTTTTTTCTTGAGGACAAGGAGGGATATCCGATGCAATGTTGTTTAGCAAAAGGGTAGCTGAAAGAGAGCACTGCAAGGGTCATGTAGAGCGAAGGTTGCAGGCAATGCACCAAGTAAGGTTTCCACATGAGGAACTTGTTTTCGAGAATCACGAGCATTGTCTAAATCCTTACAAATGTAATTGACGACACACTCTTAAGCCATCTCATATAGATTTTTTCCATGGCGGAAGGTGAGTTATCAAATATTGACAATGATGGGTACCATTCTAGGAAAAGACCCACCAATATTGGTAAGGCTCCATATGAATCTTAATTTCTTGTTGCAAGATTATGGTTTGACAAATATGGTGGGAATGCTGCTTCTGGGTTCAAAACCTGAAAATTCTCCCTGATGCACGCCCTACTGGCTGATGACATATATTTCCTTGGTGACCAAGTCCTAGAGGCTGGACACAGAGGGTTGATAGTTCATAGTCAGGCATGGCACAAAGCTTTACCATCTTTAGAATAGAAACAAGGCCTAATTCAAGTTGCTCCATTGCTCTCCACAGTAGGCGGCACTAGAGGACCCCAAGAATCAAAGCTTGGATTTACTTAAATGTCTGTATTGTAATATCAAGCTAAAGAGCAGATTTGGTTAAGATCATGGTTGTTTGGCTGAGTCAGATACAATTTTAACTAGAAATATATGTTTAATGTGTTTTTCATTACTTGAAACATATTTTGTATTTATATGAGGATTAGGATTACACATATCGAGGTTTCATTAGATTTTGCTACGCCAAATGGCCCATTTACTTGTAGTTGTTGCAAGAGTTCGTCTTCTTGCTTTTATCTTGGGTGGATTACTTGGAGGTATTTTTTGTTTTCCTGAGAAAGGAGGTAGTTGAAAAGAGGTAGATAAGAGAGGTGGATAGTGAGGGAGGTCAAGGAGTGGAAGGTGACCAGGAGTAAAATTGTTATATTGCATGCAAGTGAGATGAGTAGGGCGGAAACAGAATTCAAATGAGTTGTTTGCCACTGAAGTCCTATCTTTGAACAAGAATATAATACTTGGACGCAGTTGTAGTAAGACCCTGTTTCACTCGTGTCATTTAGTAGCTCTTTTCAGTCAAGGCATTGCATCACAAATGCTTCCTATAGTTTGCTTCAAGGTGAAGGGAAAAAAGCATAACATCACAAATTACAATTACGTAAGCCTCTTTCTTCCATATCGAGGGAGAAGAGGAAAGTAAAAAATCGGGGATTGAAAAAGGCATGAGCTTTGGGCAATTTAGCGAAGAAAAAACTACTTGAATAGAAGTCAGAATTAAGACAGATACAGACTAAAGATTATGAGCATAACAAAATTTTGTTCTTGTAGATTAGATGATTTTATTCTGACGTATTCGTCATGAATTTTTCATATGTCAGCAAATTTGTTTTATTCAAAAATACAGATGGAGAGGATTGGATAATTATCTTACTAGATAAGGCATAAGTTTCCTTCAAAGTGGCAATAGTTCTGAAGGGGGGACAAAATGCAGCCCCCTGTTAGTTGCTCTATGTATCAGTTAGCAAGATTTGGTGTCCTGGTTATTTGTCATTCAGTTTCACCTGGGGAAGACCTCTACACTCATTGGCTTGAGATGAAAAAGAAACATATTCTCCAAATAGTATGAATAGAAGGATCAGCAAGATGGCCTGACAATTAACAATTCCATTTGTTAAAATGTATCACTTTATTGGCTATTAGCAGAAGGCCAAGATGGCCCTGGACAATTAACAATCCATTTGTTAAAATATATCACCTTATTGGCTATTAGCAGAAGGCCTTCTAGTTTATATTTATATTTTATATTTATCTGTCTGTTATGGATCATCTTCATAAGATTTCTTATCCCTTTCTAAATCTTTGTTTATCCATATGGTACTATATTCTCTTATCTAGCTACCCTAATTTTTTCCTCCAGATAATGACAGGAACTCATTAGAAACAGAATTCATGTCAACTAACTGTTAGTTGCTCAGCGATCTGAGTGATCAGACTATTGTTCATTCAGATCCACTGATAATCTTGTGGTTGCTTGCTTGTAGCGCTTATATTTGGGGCTCGAAAGGATGGAGCTTTTACATTTTTTATGCAATACCGTACTGAAAAATGAGTTAACAAATAGTAGATTCATGGTCGAACGTGTAACATTGGTAGCAGCCTTAGTTTCAAGGAATTTCGCCAGCTCCTGTGACAAGTGCTCTTCCTACTGTAAAGAGAATGCTATTTGTATTTGCAGAAACCAAGGAGAGGTGGTCATTAGACTCATGCTTTAGTTCATTTAGAAGCACTTAAGAGCCCACCTAATCTCCGCACAGATGAACTATTTATGGCTGAATCTCATAGGAGACTTTGGAAGGGAAGCTGAAAGTATGATTCTCCAAACTGCCGAGCTCAAGACACCCTGCACCTCCCACTTTCCAGTAGTAAAAAGGTTACTCGGGAGAAATGGCATCAGGTCAAATGCTTGCTTTCGCTTGCTGAAGGAAAAACCTTTACCACCCATAAAATATTAGTAATGGGAATTTAGGGATGCCTCAGGTTATGGAACTCTCGGCTATGAGAAGGAGAAGTACTGCATAATGATGAGTTTATCTATATATGTAAGCAGCTGATATGAGTGTCTGAGAATTGTGAACAATGGAAACAAATGAAGTCAGATGCAATCCTTGAATGGACAAATGAAGAAAGTGCAGTGCACTTAATAATTATGGAATCAGTGATCATGCAAGAAACTCAGTTTTTGCTAATTTATATACACATACAGAATAATACCATCAATTCCTTGATAGGTGGTCTTTTATTGTTTTCAGACACACGTTGTCTATGGCTGAAGATGTGTGGAGAACTGTTTCTCGGAGAAAGAATACATGTCGTGCCTTCAGCTTGAGGCAGGGAAAAAATATCGCACACTAAGCTTTCAATATAGAAAACCATTTTTATACGACCTAGATTATCAAGGTCTATACTTCATTCAAGGGTGATCACAACATTCAGTCAATATTGTTTAACATCGGGTGCCATTTTTGTCAGCTGGAGACCATTTTAGACTTTAGTTTATCAAGGTCTATACTTCATTCAAGGTTGATTGGATAGTTACATTTTTATTCGACCTAGATTATCAAGGTCTATACTTCATTCAAGGTTGATCGAATGGTTTATCAGCATGTGTTTGCAAGTCGGAGACAACTGGATAAAATTGGCAGGTGTCTCTTGTAACAACATCTCATCTTTTCCATTGCAGGCTTCAAGGTTACAATGTTACTTACTCAGCTAAATGGTTCCATACAGTTCTAGTTCCTTATTCTTTTTACCCCGAGAGACATTAGAGCTAATGGGTGCAGAAGAACAAGTCGGAAGGCAAACTTGAGAGCCTCCCTCCTGTCATTATCTGAGAACAAATCAAACTATAGATGTTGATCATGTACATGTGTTGCCTTGGACTGCGCCAGTTTAAGGACGCAGTAAGTGCTATAGTACATCATTTTGCACGACCCAAGTAGCTAAAAAATCACCTGTTTTCCATGAAAGGACTATCATGGCACTCAGGTACCCATGGGCTGGAGATGGTGAGTTGCCTCTGGCACTTCGAGGTATTTTATTTTTTGATTTTATTGGATGCATCCGTACTCGTCTGGTATGATCCATCCGCCTTAGCAAATAATAATAATAATAATAATAATAAAGAAAAAAAGAAAAGAAAAAAAAGAAGGGACTACACTCTCTCCGTAGGGCCGCTGCCGCTTGGTCCGTCTCAGCCCGGACTGGGACTTGTTTCTGAGTAGAGTATATTTAGTTCTCGCAGTAATCTTTTAGATAAATAGATGGCCCCGAGGCTTCTATCTTACTCGGCGAGCATCTGCAAAAGACAATCTGATGGCGACTTCAAAGGAAAGACTAGGTCTTTGGCCCAGTCCTCCTATTGGTTGGTGTTCTTGTTCATCCATATCTGCTGATGTTAGCCAAAGTTTCTTTTGGTGGAATATATATATATATATATAGGAAAGATGGAAACATTTAGAGATCCCAATGAGATATACTCCTTGATGCAATAGACAAGCTAGAAAAAGATATTCTCACATCACTTGTATGTCAAGGCATTCTGGCAAAGGAGTGGAGATATATGAAGCACGCCAACAGGTCACTTAACAGCTGATAATTTCCTGACAGTCTTTTTGAAGTGGGGGAAGGACGAAACAATGTGATGGAGTGGACTTGAGTTTGTGACGAGTGACGACAGTTGAGAGAAAAGGAGTGTTCATCTCAAAGGGTTTCGCGTTGTATCTTCAAAAGATTAATGAGTCTTAACTAGATTGAGCCT